>NW_010245463.1:16706-28348 GCF_000690775.1 Eurypyga helias | reverse complement strand
AGGGGGGGGGGGGTGGGGGGGGTGTGATGTCACCCCACATGGTTGTACCCCATAGCTGGGCAGTACCAGTGACTCTGGAAGCAAAGCATTCCCTTGCTGGCTGCTGCAACCCCGCAGCTTCCGTCCACCTCCACCCCCTGAGAGCAAAAGGAGCTCCAGACACTCAGACCAGGAGATGCCGAAGAGTAACTGCGACCGTGAAATGCTAAGCTGGGGAAAGCCAGTCTGCTGGGCAAGCTCACTTCCTTCCTTTAAACCTTATTAAGCAGCTCCGAAATCTGAGGGAGAACTTAATTAAAAGGAATAAAGGTAATAAAGGCTTAGGAGGGGGGAAATAGAGCAGCAAGCCCCAAACTGAGAGATGGAGACAAGAGGGAAAAAGAGCAGGAAGGAGTAAAACATGGGATTCATACACGTGGTTTTCAGACTCCTTTCAGCTAGCCTTATTTTTTAAAAAAGGGACAAGTCTTGGATTTTACGATGGATCAAAAGGAGTTTTTCCTGAAACCAGTGTCTTTGCACCCCACTGAGATTCTGAGGTTCTCAACAGGTGCATGAGTGGGCAGCACCCACCGACCCCTTCACAGGATGTGCAAGGGTCTGGGTGTTCGGGATTCGGTCTCAGGATGAAAGTTTGGCACAGTTCTCTCCACCCTCCTGCAAGCTGTCGAGGTCATCATCAACAAGTGAGGGTTTTAATGGGAAAGGGAAAGGAAGAACTCATCCTTGCTGTGACTTCATGTTTTTCAGTCTGGAGATTCTGTATGCCCACATCTCAAAAAACACCATTTTTTCTGTGGCAGAACACCCCTGATGGGCTGCTGCATCGTGGTGATGACTCAAGGGACAGACTTCTTCAGGGTGAAGATACAGCCCTGAAGCTTTCCCAGCTTTGGCAACCTTACTCTCCGTACCCCCTGTGCTTGGCAGCTGCTGGACGGAAAGCAACTGCAGAACTGCTACAGAGGATATGCAAATCTCCACTGCAAAACTTTCTTCAGAGGCATTTCTCCTTGTTCTTTTGAGCCTTTCCATAGCAGGAAGAAGGCACCTCTGCAGCACAGGTCTGGTCATGATAACCCCATCGACACCTGCCGTTATTTCGTAGTGGACCAAATGATCCGTGCACTGTCTGGCTTGAGTCATACATGAGACTCAAAATGCTTGGGTATTGTCTGGAAGTACCTTAAAATCCATTACATTTCATTTGACGTGGCAGAAAAAAACAGGGACCTCAGAAAAAAAAGAACACCATTTTTCTTCCTTTTTCTAAGTTTCTGCAGAAAGCAAAACTGGAGCATCCAAAAGCTCCTGAATGTGATAAATTAAAGTTCTGGTTTAACAGATTGAAAACGCCTAATGGGAAATGAAAGGTTACTCTTAGAGAGACACCCCACAAGTCAGCTATTTTAAGTGAGGACAGAAGCAATAGGACGTGTTTTTATCCCTGCAACATCAAGCTCTGCTGTAATGTTACAGAAGAGGCAGAACCTGCCCCCTGAAATTAACAGTGCCTTAATTATGTGTGTCTGAGCTTCTGCTGGGTCATGGGCTCACCGTGATTCATGCCTTCGAGCTTTGAAGGAGAACCGACTCCTCGCAGTGCAATTTGGAGAGCCCCGTGACGAGCCTGCCGCAACAAGCCTTTGCTCCTCAGCGGGGAGATGACGATCCCGGTGAGAAATCCCATGGCCAGGAGCGGGTTGGGTACCGCGGCACACAAGCATCAACACGCCGGGTGCGTTGTTTAGGTACTTTGGGCATATTTTAGATAAAGCAAAGCGGGCTGGCTCCAGGATCCTACAGCGTCTGAGCCCTTTGCAGACGAGGTGATAAATTTGGAGTGTAAAAGTGCATTTATCCACTGGAAAATTCTTGTCCGCCACCAAAGAAACAAAACTCAGCATGGTGTCCGCAAAACTACTCGGGGAAAAACACAGATCCCTGGAGACAGATACAGACATAACAGGCAATAAAAAGATCACCAGTTTTTAATGATTACCTCAGTATCCATCATTCACCTCTCTGTAGCAGAGGTTTTCCTTCACACGGGTTCAGATCCCTGCAAGCTCTGTTCATCCTGTTTCCCTGACTGACAAGATACCATCTGCTTTATATAGTGCCTCTTGCTTTCTTTGGGATTCGTAAAGGAAAACCAACTAACTTCAAATTGCAATTAATTTATCACCAGACACCTTATCTTCAGATTGCTTCACTGGTGTTTCACTATCATTTGCTGCCTGTCTTCAGTGGGGCAGGGCTGACACAAACGCATCCATCCCTGCTTATTTGCCCTGCAGGTCTGTAAATACCGACTGCTCCCAGGCACCTCGTGAGAAAGCGGTTGCAGAGCCGTGATGCTGTGTTGAGTCAAAACCTGCAAGCCCGGGAATTCATCGGGAATGTTAATGTGTGCCGCTTGTTGAGTTACGTATGCTAATTTAATGGGAGGGAGGGGCACAGCTTGATAGCTGGGACTGGGGCTGCTGGGATAATCCAGCTGGTCTCCCTGGGAAGGAGTATGGAGCAAGTCTTTGGCCCAGGTAACCGCAGTGGGGGGATTTCTTCAGCGAAACTCCCAATTTAGACCAAGTTTGTGGGAGAGTGCCAAGCAGAGCATGGAGCAGAATGGGGTATTCCTTTAACAGGTCCTTTTCCAAAGGCGTTGTTCCAGAATATAGAGGTGTAACGGGGAAAATAAGATGCACCAGACCCTGACAACCCCGGGGTGCCAGCCTGGATGGCTTGTGCCAGCTCGCTGAACCTGTCCTCAGGGCTTTCCAGATTTCCGCTAGGATTTGTTGAAACAGACACGATGCTTACCATCACCAATACCTCCCCCCGGGTCAGTAAGAGGGATGAGGAGGAATACTACAACTGGTGACAGGTTTTGAAGACTGAAGTTCAAATAGCCAGTTTTAATTGAGTCCGGCTCTTGCTATGCTGACAGCAATCCATTGTCACAGGAACATAGAAGAGAACCATAGAATCTTTAGGTTGGAAAAAGCCTTTAAGACCATCAAGTCCAACTGTTACCCCAGCACTGCCCAGCCCAGCACTAACCATGTCCCTGAGCACCTCGTCCACACGGCTCTGAAACCCCTCCCGGGATGGAGACTCCCCCCTCCCTGGGCAGCCCCTTCCAACCCTGACAGCCATTTCTGGGAAGACATTTTCCATAATATCCAGTCTAAACCTCCTTTGGTGCAGCTTGAGGCTGTTTCCTCTTGTCCCACCACCAGTTACCCGGGAGAACAGACCAGCACCTCCCCGCACCCTCCTTTCAGGGAGCTGGAGAGAACGGTAAGGTCTCCCTGAGCCTCTTCTTCTCCAGGCTGAACCCCCCAGCTCCCTCAGCTGCTCCTCACAGGAATTGTGCTCCAGACAGTCCCCCAGATCTGTTACTCCCTCCGAACACACTCCAGCCCGTCAGGGTCTTTCTTGCAGTGAGGAGCCCAAAACTGACCCCAGGATTCGAGGTGCAGCTTCATCAGTGCACAATACAGGGGAGAAATCCCTGCCCTGGTCCTGTTGGCCACACTGTCCCTGATGCTAGCCAGGTTGCCACTGGCCTTTTTGGCCACCTGGGCACACACCAGCTCATGTTCAGCTGCTGTCGACCAACCCCTCCCAGGTCCTTTTCCACTGGGCAGCTTTCCAGCCCCTCGTCCCCAAGCCTGGAGCGTTGCAGGGGTTTGTTGTGACCCAAGGGCAGGACCCAGCACCTGGCCCTGTTGAAGCAAAATGCTCTCAGTGGGGAATGGGAAATTGCCAAGCACTCAGGGGAAGAGAAATATATGGAAAAATGTCATGATATCTAGGAAGCACAGTAGCCACCATCAGGTCACTGTGGATTTTGCTGCTCATTCAGATATTTTTTAACATTAATAACATCACTGCTCAAGATAATATATTTGTATTAGAAGGACTCCCCAGAGGAGGAAACCTACACACAGGAGAACTGGGACACCAGAAAACCATAACAGAGGGTACAGTCACAGCCCATCCCCAGCCTGAGAGGATGCTGGGGTGAGTAATCTGTATATAGCTGGGAAAAGGTCATTTTGAGGGAGGATTTGCGTGGGGAAAAATGGTTTACAAGTCGTAGAAATAAATAGTCCTTGCAAATCACTGGAGGTGACACAAGCCAGCTGGGGCCAGAAAAATCTGGTCAAAAAGCAGACCTTTCTATACAGCCCCAAGAAACCATAAACCCCCCCTTGTTGTCCTGCCCCACTGCTGTGATTTACACACCCCCCTTGCGCAGAAATAACAGTCCGTTGGTTTTCATTGGTCCACATTTTTCCTATGCTTCAGAAAAAGGTTTGTTCCAAAACCTTTAGCCTTATGCTGGGTTAAACTTTGTATAAGGCAAATAATTTTAACGATATTTGGAATAAATTTGATTTAACAGAACAGGATTTTGAGTCAGGGAGAGTATCAGGCAATAGGATAAGAATCAGTCTAATGTACTGATTGTTATTTCCTCTATTTGGCTCAGCAAAACGAGGTCCAGCAGTTCATTGCCTAATGAAATGTCATCAGGCACCATCAACAGATTAAGTTCCTAAACTAATGAACAAGCATGGAATATTCCTTCACCCCATGCCTTCCATGAATCTGGAAGGAAAGTGTGCTGGGTGGAATGGAAAACATACAGAAACGTGTTCCCCTCACCTGCTGAGAAAACCCAGCATTGCTGGATCTGAAGGTGGGAAATACAACACCGGGCACGTTCTCGTGGTATTTTGGGATTTTCTCAGCAGAACTGCACTGTCCTTGCTGCACCCAGACCACAACCTGCCTTGAATTCATCCTTAAAGCAGTCCCCTGGAAGGCACCCGGGCATGGGAAACACATCCAAAACTTCCCTCAGATGTCCTTTATCTGCCCTGCAGTTAAAACAGTAATAAGGAGATCTGTAAAACTGGATCATGGGGTCGGCATCACTGAGGACGGCTTTTATTCCCATGCAGAAATGGAAATAGTGAGATAAAGAGGAGCTGGAAGCCCTGCGGACCACTTGTTCCCAAATCAAGGCAGAGCATGTGCTGATTTATGTGATCTAAACACAGTTGTTAAACATGAATGTTATCTGATGAAGTTTTATAAGCTAAGATTTTATAAGCAAAAAATACTTCAGGTATTAAAAATGCAAGGCATGTGTTTTGGCAAGTGCAACGGGATGAGTCATTGTTTCGGAGAGCGGCTTTCAATACATGTGGACACTGAATGATGTCTGATTACAATTCCTCTTCTGAGGTATTTATGGGTGTAATTAGACAGACCTTTTACAAATTAAAGGTGATGAAGTTATAATGAATGAAATTTTCATTTAAGTGAGGCTTAAAGAATATAATGAATAAGGCACAGGAAGAGTCACGGGAAAGAAAAACATCCTGGGGAAGTCCAGTTGTCTTGGAGATAGAATAAATACAAGTGAACAGCAGGACGTCTACTCCAAATTCTCAAAACTCTGTACAAAAATTTGCTATTGCTGCTTCCTACACAGTAAAATGTACATCACATCCATTCATGATTTATATTTCCTAAAGGAAAATATTGGGAATTGCACTGAATCTCACTGGGGGCAATGATGTAATTGGACATAACAGGAAAGATCACTGTTCCCAGTGCTTTTACATATGACTTAACTGTTTAATCATGCCCATTACATGATGGGCTCCCTAAGGAATGCAGATTTTAAAACAATTCCTGCCAACTGCTTGTTAGCCCTCCGTATTTCTTTTTTTCCAGCCATGGAACTGTGTCAGACTTACTCAAAACACGTTTTTATAAGTTTGTGCTAGAAAAATCCTAGTCCCTTCCAAACCTTCACTTGTGTTACTCCATGGGCAGAGTGGTGCTCCCCATTCTCCATTCACCCTCTGCCAGGGGATGCAAAGAGGAGTGGAGGAGGAACAGGGCATCAGAGCCTCCAAGAAGTTTCCCAACGCGTGTCTGCGGAGCGGCACTCTGCCCGCAGGAGTCGTCAAGGCACAAGCGGAACCCGCTGTTCCCTCGGCAGGTTCCCCTCAGAAAGGGGACCCACCTCTGGGCCAGACCAGCCCAAATGCCACTGATGAGCGAGAGCTTAAGGCAGGATGACAGCACGCTGCAATCACAGAATCACAGACTGGTTTGGGTTGGAAGGGACCTTAAAGATCATCTAGTTCCAACCCCCCTGCCATGGGCAGGGACACCTTCCACTAGACCAGGTTGCTCCAAGCCTCATCCAGCCTGGCCCTGGACACTCCCAGGGATGGGGCATCCACAGCTTCTCTGGGCAACCTGTCCCAGTGCTCCCCACCCTCTCTGGGAAGAATTTCTTCCTTATCTCGAATCTAAACCTCTCCTCTTTCAGCTGAAAGCCATTACGCCTTGTCTTATTGCTACATGCCCTCTACAATGTGTGACACAGCACTGAAATTAGGTTTGGAATGGTCAGATAATCGAACAAATGCTTTTATTGTAGAAACTTGTGAGCAGCAGGTCCCTTCCCGCCAGTGCTGCTTTAAACTTGTATCGACGAGCAGGAGAAAAGCAGAAGGCTTGTCCCTGATCAAGCCTGCAGACAACACAGGGATGAGGGCGCTGAGAACGTGACACAGAGGCAGTAACGCAGAAAAAACAGCCCGTATTGTAATGCAACCTGGGTAGGCTAAAACCCCAGCCACTGCAGGGATCTGGCAGGGATCTAGCAGGGATCTAGCAGCCTACTCCACCTGCAACAGCCTCTGCCGGTGCTTAGTATTAAAGCGTGCCTTGATTTTCTGAGATAAGCCTTTGCCTTATCGTCTCGCAGAGAGAACTCTAAGATGGAAGCTGGGGGATTCAAGACCACAGGCCAGTGGTTACCCACGTTGGTGTGATGTGTTCTTAATGTTAATTGTCTGCTTGGAGCTTGGCAATGAGCAGGGACCATGTTCTATTAATAGTCTTCATTCTTTCTCAGTGACAAATTTCCCTCTTAAATTTCAAAGCTTCCCATCCAAACACAAGATGGACTGGACTTATTTGCCAAGTTTCTGGCTGCTTCGCTTTTTTTTTTTTAATTACTTATTCAAATCCACCAGGACACTTCACCCCTCATTCCTGCATGGGATACTCCAACAAAAATCACTCACTCAAACGAGCACAGATGATGGTGAGGCACTGGGACAGGTTGCCCAGAGAAGCTGTGGATGCTCCATCCCTGGAAGTGTTCAAGCGGAGGCTGGATGAGGCTTGGAGCAACCTGGTCTAGTGGAAGCTGAGTGGAACTGGATGATCTTTAAAGTCCTTTCCAATCTAAACCGTTAGGTGATTCTATGTTTCTATGGGTTTATCAGGAAGATATCACATAAATCAGTTTTAGTCCCCTCCTTAGCAGAATGACAGTATTTGGGAACAAGGGAAGAGCAGCAGGCATCAGGTAACCTCACACTGGGAAGGCTCTTGCTGCTGCTCTCGAAACCAAAGTCTGCAAATGAGGTCTGGATGAAGCTGCAGCAGGATCGGGTGCAAATACATCTGCAGGCAGCTACCAGCGGCTACCTGGCAAAATGGGACTACACATTTAGCAAGGGTCTGTCCTGGGCCTGGTTCGGGCCAGTGCTGTCACAGCTCCCCAGCGCAGGCTAAGCTTGCCAGAGCTGGGAATGGCTGTAGGGAGAAGGCTGGCAGGGATAAAATTCAGCAAAATCCTGAGAAACTAGAGAAAGGGGCAGCAGCAGGGACACTTGGGCAGGAATGAGTGACTGCGCTGGCAGGCAACAGAAAACCCCCGTGGGTGGTTATCAGAGGTTACCAGTGGGACGTGAGTCGTGATGTCGTAAAAAAGTGCTTAAAAAAAGAACACAAACATCCTGCTGAGATGGCTAAATAAGGAGAATACCCTCCTTGAAGGTGTGCTGCTGCTCCGTGTAAGCCCTGGAAAATCTTCATTTGGAGGCTGCAGCTAGTTTTGGGAGCACAGCAAGGGGAGAGAGCACAGCAGAGAGCTACAGAAGTGCTGAGCAGGCTTGAAGACACAACATGGGCAGAAACAGTTCAACATCTGCATTGTTTAGCCTTAAAATGAAGAGCGAGAGGGCATGTGCTGAATCTTTTACGAGGAGAGCAAATGTTCTCCAAGGCCTGGGTCAGTCAGCCCAGCCATAATAAGGCAGGGAAAGTTCTGCTGCACAGGGAAGCAGGTCCCAGGCACCACCGTGGTTGTCAGCCCTTCTTTTTGGTTTTAATTTACTTGTTATTGGTTTAGCATGTGACCACCCACTAGTCTGCAGAAGAATAGTGTGGGCAGAGGACTAGATTAAACCAAAATGTTCCTGCTCAAACTCATGTGAATTACAAACTGTTGAGTTCCAGCTTGGAAACAGCCATCCTCATCCGTCCCTGAGCACCCCATGCTCCCTGGCCCCCCACCACATGGAGGGGTCCGGGCTGCAGCGAGCATCCATTTGGAGGACCATCAGGAACACCTCAAGACTCTCCCAGAAAAATCTGATGACTGGAATCCTCTGCCCACAAAATACAAGCACCCAGAAAGCTGAAAGCACCCACGGGTGCACAAGGGTGCCTCTCCCAGGGACGAAGCTCGTCCAGGTTGCCCAGCGATGAGCTGTGTGTCCCCGTGGCTCACGCCGCTGGACGTAAGCTGGGGTATCAGAGCCTAGGAAGCCCCAGTACATGATCCCAGTTCAGCCCCACGGTGTCACGAAGATCAGGGCCTTTCACAACGATATTCTTTCATTAGCTCCTTCACTAGCAAGAAGCAGCTCCGCATGGAGAGGCTACTCCGCTCCAACCAAACGTCTTTAATGAGGCAGGTATCACCCACTGCAAACGCAGCGGCTGCACAGGAACGCCTGCTCTATTTGGCTTTAATCTTGTTTTCATTTTTTTTTTTTTTTGTGCTCTTGGAGGTTAACTTCAGAGCTGGGAGCTCAAATACGAGCTCTTTTGCTCAGAGCCTGTACCGCATGCGAATACCAGTCCCTTTCTCACACTGCCTTTAACCTTGACGTGAAGGAACTGTTCCTGCAGATGAGAGAGGGAGAGATCAAGGAGTACACCAGCAAGGCCACGGCTCTGTGTTTGTACTCCAAGCGCCTGACATTTATTGCGGTCTAGACAATACAATATGTCCTGATGACGTGGCTCTGGTCCACGCACAGCCTCCCCGAGGGACCGAGCCAGCCTGGTGCCGGCACACAAAGCAGTCTCACACTTTTCATACAACAGCATCATCTTCCCTGTTCTTTTTTTACTTTTCCTTTTATAAAATCCTGCTTTGTACAGTGCAGATTTGAAGCCCCGCGTGTGTATTGGCATCGTTTACACAGGGATTACTCACATGATGGTATTGCTTAAGTGCCAGAGGAGAAATCACGGTGCTGTCACACCAGGCACAGGGCACCTCCAGAGGAAGAGACACTCGCTGGTGTCTCAGGAGCTTGCAGTCAGTCAGACGTGGCGGCAGAAGGAAAGCACGGGCATTATCCTTGTCTCATAGAGGGGGAAGGTGCTGTGCTCAGCAGCGAGGATGTGGGACCTACACTGCATGGAGCTGCGTGACCATCTGCAGGTCACTGGGGCTGCAGTGAGCATCCCTTTGGATGACCCAGGGAGCTGGGGCTGTCCATCACCCCTTTCCTCACCGTAACAGCTAACAGAGCTAATTAACTGCTACAGACTCCCCGAGAGGAACTGACTGTTGAATGGTTAACACTGTCCTACACCTTAGGCCAGAGCAAGCGCCCAAAATTCAGCCTTTGGGGGTTTTTCTGAGTAGAAAACAGGAACAGAGCTGGGTGCTTCTCCAGTGGCTTCTTGTCCATATGAACATGATCTCAAATAACAGATGCTTCTGACACCCATCCACCCCAACACCGTCTCACCCCCCACCACGAAGACAGTCTGCATGCCATTAGGCATCTCTACTGTAAATTTCTGCCAGATGTTTCATCCTAACCAAGGTTTGTGTTTTAAACTACTGAAATACAGTAAAAGTGGTTGGGTTTTTTTCCTGCATCTATACAGTTTTTCCTGCTCCCACCTGCGATGACAGAGCTGGCTAGTCCCTGTGGGACTCCCCCTAAATGCTCACCTTATTCAAAAAGATGAGCATTTATCATCAGAGAAAGTAGGAGCTGCCACATAACTGGTGGCAGAAGGTGTGGTTTGTGGAGCGCAGGTTAACAGCCAAAGCTTTCCTATACTAGTATTTAACGACGTTTGATTGTTGTTAAGGGTAAAAGATGAAAAACTATAGAGGAATACTGGAAAACAGATGCTTTTCCCACAGCAGAGACCCGCAGGTGCAGTCAGCAGCAGTGGGATGGGAAGCACTCCTGTGCATCTGCTCATCCCATGGCCTCAGGATGATTTCTGGGTGTCGAGGAAACTCCCACAGCATCCCTCTGAGTCCGGTCGCTCCCTCAGCACATCCCGAACCTTAATACACGTTGACCAGGCGTTGGCTGTATTGCCAGCAGACGAGGAGTGCTGGAGGGACGATACACCAGCACCAGTCCTACCCAGTCTCTTGGAGCCACGGTTTTACTCCTCATGTCAGCACGCCTGGTCTGAGGCAGAGCATCCTCTGTGCCTGCTGGAAACAGCTCTGGCAGACAGGGAACTGAGTGCTTGGAGCGTGTTACCCCATGGCTCCTTCTGTTATTTCAAGTTGAGGTATATAACTCAGGGCAGCTTTTCCCATTTCTCACTTCACAGCTTTCCCAAATGACTGGGTTTGCTTGAGGATTAGGTCTCCCATGTGTCAGATCCCAGGGAGTTCATCCAAGGTCCAGGCCTTTGTTTGGTTTACGCATTGTGCAAAGGGTCAGTACTCTTGAGGGGCTTTCTACACAGCCTAAATCAGAGCAGATGAATAAGTTTTTATACAGGAACGAGTAGGAGCTGCTTTCTACCCTTATTTATTTGGACTAGCGCCGATAAGGGCCCGGGGATTTTCCAGACAGCACAGTCTCTGCTTGGATTTCTCCAAACAAGCCTGAGCAGATGGACACAGAGAGGGAAACAACAACCAAAGAGGATCCGTTATGGTGACCTCTTACCTGCGCCCCATCAGCACTCGACACGCTGGGCGGCAGGGTGAGAACAGGCTGCCTCAGGGATGAAAACAAAAGCACAATAACACGCACTGGAAAGAAAACCCAAAGGAACATTTTACCCAGTGGCTCAGTGAGCAGCTCTCCCGTGACCCCTGGAGCAATCTGACTGCACGGGGCTCAGAGAACACCCTCCAGCTCCCCAGGCGTTTTGCAGACAGAACGGTACCAAAAGCTGCCGCTCTCAAGCGTTCGGCGCAGATGCCAAGACCCCTTCCACGCCACGGTCAGCGCAGAACTTCTGTGAGGTTCCTACCAGGGTAGTTCTAGGGCTTCTTAATTGCTCCATAGTGCTGGTACCATTTTTTTTTTTCTTGTCTGCTTCCCCCGCCGAGGGCTGGGTGAATGGTCACAGCTTTTTGCCACACAAATACAGCAACCCTGACAGGTTAAGCCTCTCGCTCCGGACTGAAGCACAAGGGAAAGCAGTTCCTCAGTTTATAGAGAGTTAAAATTTTATTTCAAACCTCCACCTTCTGCTTTGCAAAAAGTCTTTTTTTTTTTTTCTTCTTCTCTCCTCAGCATCCC
>NW_010245463.1:16099-16688 GCF_000690775.1 Eurypyga helias | reverse complement strand
TTGCTGGGCACTTGCCACGCTAGAGCTATAGGAATTCTTTGTCCGATCCCCTTCACACAAGATGAGCCTCAGAAATGCACAACCCAAGTTACATGTCGAGACAGAGCCCAGAGCCTGAAAGTTTGTGTCTCATTTTCATATGAGCAAAGACAGAAAGCAAGCCCTCAGCAGTCACAGGCTCCAAAATCTCTGCACTCAGAGCCTTTAGCTTAAAGCTGAACTTGGGGCTCCATCTGCTGCCAGAGAGATGGAAAAGATGCGAAGGGAACAAGAAGCAGCTACAGCCAAAATGAAAAAAAAAAAGGCACAAATAAAGCCTGTTTTTCTACATAACTAACCACTAACATTGCTGTTAAAAGACAAACGAAACCGAGATTGCTTCATCATGGAAACTTCTAACAGGTTCAAGATGTGCAGCTCTTTACCAGGTCACAACCCATAGGCATTTGGGTCCTATGAAGTAACCACTCTATTTTGGTACTTTTTAACTTTAGAAAATTCTGTTTGATTACATCAATTCATGTTTTCGCAGCTGAAGAGAAACCCAGATAAAGGACAATGTCAGCAGCATGGTTCCCAAGATTGCCAG
>NW_010245463.1:0-16069 GCF_000690775.1 Eurypyga helias | reverse complement strand
ATATATAAAAAAAAAAAGGAAAACTTGCATTACAAGTTTTCCACCTCCCCAACAGTGTTTCACATGGTGCCTTTAAGGATAAATGTAAACTGAAAGAGACTTAAAGAGAATAAATCCTTTTTTTTTATGCCAGTATATATATTTTCCATGATTTCACACCAAAAGCCACGCACACTTCCCTTGCCAAACGCAGGGGTGCCCAGCACAACTGGGCATTATTTCTGCCAACAAAGCTTCCAGTGAAGCCAAGGGCTGTCCAAGGGATGTTGGCTTGGCTTTGGGGGGCTTAGATAACCACCCCGGGTTTGCACAGCGCTGAACGCAGAGTCACTGTTCATCTGGGAAAGGATTTCATATGCCTGGTGCAAAGAAATATCACAAAAATATGGGCAGGCAATAGCATGGAGACAGATTAAGCCCTTACAGCCAAATGCTTAATGCAACGCTTTGGAGATACATATATATAGAAAATTTTGCCGCTGTACAGCTCTTGTTAAAGGAATCTGAACCCTCTGGATAGGCGATACAGATCTCTTTCAAGTACCCTTTAAGAAGTAAATTTCAATTACACCAGCATCACTAAAGAAATGCCATTCCCACACGCTCATCTCTAACTAACACAAAGGAAGAAAAGCACTCAAGAAATACCGAGAAGGTACAGAAAGGGCATTCTCCAAACTTCCTTCTTTCACTTCTTCACCTCCTATACAGGTATGATGCAAAAAACAAACTCACAATATTTTACAAAACACCTTATATATTTTCTTTGCACATCTCAGGGTGTCTATTACACTAATTTGTAAATTACTTCCACTTTGGCCTCTTTCAATCAAAACATTGCTCAGGACCAGCGCTTGGCTGAGCTACATATACTTGAGCAATAAGCGGAGCAAGTGCAAACCCGAAAGCACTGAATTTCCGGCACTAAGCGGGTAAGGGCACTTTAGTTGTCTACATTTTTTTGTTAATAAAAGCCCTGAAGAAAATTTCTACGGCTTATTAAAATCCCAGACAACACAACCAGAGTCTGATTTACAAGCGTATTAGTTACCCAAGCAGCTATATTGGAGTTTGAGGTTTGAGCGGTGTCACTGGAAAACCGGCCAAATCCCAGTTTATGCTTGCTAGAAGACAGACAAAAACCACCTTCCATGACAAAGCAAACCCCTTTTGCCCCTCTTTCTCAAAACAGGCACAACATATCAAAGGCAGATGATCTTTTCCATAGCCTATAATTTTGCCCCTTTGCACGCTACAAAAGGAGCAGCTTTGACATTTCCTTTGGCCATTTCAGCTCTTCCTGCTGTCTCACTGACAGCTGCCAAGGGTTTATTTTTTATCGTTGAAGCGGAGGTTGACTGGTAACACGCCTGGGAAGAGAAGTCCTGGGTTCCTGTCTTCCCTCCCAAAATAATATATGTATTTCTGTACTTGTTCTGGCATTGAACTGTAATTAAACCAAACATTCAAAAATAAAACCCTTGTCTGCTTTATCTCCTGGGCTGCAGCCATACACCCTCATCCCTGCGGTGCTTCCCTCCCCATGAGGTTTTCACCGTTTGCATGCAGCAGTGCTCTTTCACAAGCACGAGCAGTTTGTCCCACCACCCCCAGAAGGACAAATGCACCGTGTGAGACATGGGACCTGCTCCTTTGGAGCCATGTCCTAGAGGCACATCCCAGACATCACCAGTTTCCAAGGGCGAGAACCCCCTGCCACTCTACGTTGCAAGGGCCACCTGAAACCTGTACTTAGGCTCTGAACAGACTCAGAGCTCCAGGGACTTCTTCATCCTCAACTTCCAAGCTGCTTAGGCAGTTACTATGCCCCTTGCACAGAGTTGTGACTGTGGGAACAGAGTGGAGAGCAACTCAGAGCACTTTCAGGTTAAAACAGGAAACTCCTCAATTACCCAGTCTTCAAAATTAGGGCAATTTAGGATGATGGTTTTTGACTTGTCTTCAGAAAGGCTGTACATACCTTGATTTTCATAAGCTTGCAAAGAAATTGGATTCATGAAGGAACCATCAGATGAATAAAAAGCCCAGAAATCAGTCAGCAATAGTCTGCTGAAGAAAAATTACTCGAGTTCTGAGCAGTCTTGGCCTAGCAAATCTATAACCAGAAAGTGGTTTGGACAAGATTAGAGATCAAGCTGATGTCCAAAAGCCTGAGAAAAATCCTCTGTAATACAGGATGAAAGTCAGTAGAACAGACCACAAAATTTTACATGCCTGTAATTCGTGCTTATTACACAAATGAAAAAATGGGGAAAACCAGCTTCAAAGCCATTCTTCAAAACGGTTTGCACAAAAGGGAGTCTGAGAGCACAGGATGAGAGATAAAAATATCATGCTGCTGCAGGAAAACTCAAACCACAACACCGGGGCATAAACCCCAGCACGGCCACGTGAACTAGTCCAGCTCTGCTCAGCGTCAGCCAGGGCACAGCCGGAGCAGCAAATCCCGGAACTGCAAGGGCTATGAAGGGCTCTAGAAAAAACGTTAGCTCTCAGGAAAGAGACAGGATTTTAACTAGAGAAGGAGCAATGACCGAAACAGGAACAGTAACAGACTTTAGGTATGTAAAAGGCTGTCGCAGGGCAGGAAAATAACCTGTTCTCTGGAGTCTGATGGTCTAAAAGGGCAGCAACAGATGGAGAACAGGACGGGAGACGCACTAACAGTTAGGGCAGGGAAGGACTGAAACACTGGAGTCTTCTGCCCTACAGCCCTTTCAGGCAACCAGTGTCACAGCTATGACTGGGGCAGGGAAAAAGACCTCATTGTGTCCTCCATCCTGGCCAGCCCCATTACCCTACAAAAGTAAACATTTTGGCTACTAAGGAATTTTTGGGGTCTCTGAAAGGACTCCAGCAAATGCTGTTTACATTACAGTTTCTTTCAGTTATTCCACTCTTTTCCAATCAGATGACATCAGAACAGCTTTCAGAAATGCCAAACTTCCTAGGCAACACTTCTCTGCGTTTTTTTCTTGCTCCTAGGACTGACAGGCACAGTGACACATTACCCCTTGCAACAGCGAGGCCATTCCAAGTTGAAATCAGCCTTGCTTCACCCACAGCAAACAGTCTCACCCAAAACAAGGTAGACAGCTGTGACCCCAACCAGCCGATTGATTCATCTCCATAAACTCAGTTGCCTTTAAAATACCAAGGGCTTATTTACCACTTCCAATTACGAACATGTAACTGCATTTAACCCCTGGACCTGGCAAAGGGAACATTTTGCATTAATGGGGATTAATTGGGGTTTAGTCTCAGCTAAAACCAGCTCGGTTAAGAAATATGAAATAAAAAACAACCTAGGAATAGCAGCCAACTCCACAACTGTATACAGAACACTGCATTGGCAGCGTCCGAAGGCACGCAAGCACAGAAGCACTCACCCTGTAAAAAAGCACAGCAGCAGCTTCCATGTAAAGACTGACAGAAACACAAAGACCACACAGGTAGCGCTTGCTGGGGCTCAGGACAGAGGTGACAGCAAATTTCTGTGGGACTTGCTCTTTTCAAACACACCATGCATTTTAGTTACACAGTAACTTATTGTTTTTAATGCGAGGCATATTTTAATATAAGCATCCAGATTATAGAAAGTTTTATAGCAGTAAAAACAGATCTATATGGCCAGATCTATTTTACAAGATTGCAAAGCCAAATACTGAGACCAGGCTTGAAAACGGCATCTCTTGTCATACAATCAAAATGTTTTACATACAGAGCACAGCTCGGTGGTCATCAGGTTCACCAGCACGACCACCAGTTTGTCAAACCTTCAGCATTCAAAGATTTTGCAAGCTACAAACGAGAAACAAAAATTCATTCAAAATAACAAGTGCTTCCATCCTACACCAAGGGGCAAAAATGCCAAATGTGGTGTTTTGGAGAGTCATACGGGAGGGCAAGACCATGAAATAATATAAATCACACCTTAGACTTTGGCCAAGACTTTCAGTTATTAAACATTTTCACAGATATCTCCCCCCAGACATTCTGACTTTGTCCAGTAGGTACATGACTAGATGAACAGAACCTCACCACTTTATTTCCAAGTACTCCAACATTGGAAACTCTTTGAAATCATTCTTTATTTTCTTCAGAGCCATTATAATTTAAAGACATAGCTACATTTTAAGAGTTAAGTCCTCTTAGATAGAAGGAATGAGAGATGCTTGCTTCAAGAGCAGGCCTTCATCGCACATATTTCAACACACCACCGTGGGTCAGTCAGCAGATATATTTTTTAAAAGCCAATGTGTTCAGAAAGACAGAATGGTCTTATGAATTATTTCAATGCACTCCCTGATTTCATCCTCCTTAATCACAAGGGGCGGTGCCAGCCGAATGATATCACCATGCGTCGGTTTGGCAAGAAGTCCGTTATCGCGAAGCCGCAAACACACCTTCCAGGCATCATAGTCTGCAATTAAAGGGAAAAGAGAGAGACACTTAGAACACTACAGCAGCAAAAGCGGCAGGGTTGCAGCACACAGTACGTGGGGCCAGACTGTAAACTGTTTGCCTTCCGGCAGCGAAAGGATGAAGCGGGCTCCTGCTCACAAACGAGGCGCTCACTTCTGAGCGACACCCCAGAACTTGCAGTGAACCTGCGAGGCTGCTGCAAACCTGCAGTTTGTCTGAAGGGGTTCACAAGTTTGCCTCCAGCACAGAAAGCATTTGCTCCTTCACAGCTGAGCGCTCGTCTAGGGAGATAGGAGAACACCTGGAGAGGACTTCAGGCATAAATGTGAACCTTCTATGGATTTCAGCGTGTCACACGCGTTTCTTAGGAAATGACATCTCCCTGCAGCACTTTGTCACTTAGCATACTTATTTCAAAAATAATTGTCTGCTCTGGCTTTTAAGCCGTTTTCTGATATAATACAAGGTGTTAATCCCTAGAAACTTGTTCTCAGTCATTAGCTTTTTCCTTCCTTGCGCCCTCCTGTATTCACTGCGCTCTAACTATCCTGGAACAACCAACCTTGGCCAATCTGTCCGTCATCTGACAGAAGCCACCTTTGCAGATGGGGTCAGTTTTGTTCAGGTGAGGAGACAAAAGGGTATTTGTTGGGAGATAGATTCACCATCAGGTCTGAATGTTATGAAATCATAAAATAATTAATTAAAAAAAGACAAACCGTGTTCAGAATTACTTAGTAAAGAAACCCGTTTTTAATAGCACACAGTCACTTGAATAAGTTTTCAGTAGGTACTCTAGCCAAGATCTGAACCTAAATAGGTTGTCTCTCTCTACGTATATGCATCCTCCATCATGATACTTTCAACCTAAATTAAAAATATTTTTTCATTCCATGGTTGTGCAGTTCATTATATTTTCTTACCTTTGGTTTCCCGAATTACAATTGCATTTAGTAGTCCTCTTCCTCTTACAGAAGTTACAATATCAGATGGTGTCTTCATGAGCTCATTTCTTAGTATATTACCCATTATTTCTGCATTCTTAGCCAATTCTTCCTCTTCAATTACCTAAGGGGAAGTCAGATCTACAGTCAACCGATGGGCATTGCATTTGTTTCACGTACCATGCTGAAATGGATGACTAATGACATCACAGTTGCCAAGATACAAAAGCTGTTGTATCCCAAGTGTCACTGCAAAGGCTGCGCATCCAAGCAGATTAGTATTAAGCCTTTAATCATTCGTGTTTACAAGACACAATAATCTCTTTGAATTTTTATTCCGAATTAACTGCTTTTCATTTGCTGTTATTTACAAGGCAACAGTAAACCCCTGAAGACTTTTAATCTGCCCAAGTCCACATATTGGGTAACGATGAGGCTTTCCGAGTGACCTGCATTACATGCAGGCAATTATGCAGTCACAGAATAATTAAAATATGGACTGTGGACAAGACATTTTACTAGATTCTGTTGGAGCTCCAGTAGCATGTGTGTGTTATTAAGCTCAGAAAGCAGCAACCTCTGCACTACAGTATAGTAAAAAGAGTCAATTAAAAAATGTCTTAATGAAATTAGGAAAACTATTTTACAGAAATTATGTAAGCACCTTGGAACTTCCCCTAGATATATTTTATTTTGTCATTTAAGACATTAAGACCACAACATACATAGAAATTTGGACATATTTCCAGTAAAGACTTCAGAATTTGTTTGGTGATCTATGCCAACAGTTAACCAGTACCAATTTTTCCATTCTTAAAGCTAGATTTCTACTTGTAGCATAACAAATAATATCACTTATTTAAGCAGAGATCACGTCAGCGTGATGCCCTGTCTCCTCTGGAATCCAAATCCCTATTACAACACACAAACCTCCAGCGCAGCTATTGCAACACGGCAAGCTAATGGATTTCCTCCATACGTAGATCCATGTTCACCGGGCTTAATGGTCAGCATAACTTCATCGTCACACAGTACTGCGGAGACCTGAAATAGTAAGGTCAGATGATTCATTTACATATATAATTAAAACACTAAGCTTTAATCTCTCTGAAGCAAACTTTTCCTCGGGTGTCAGAAAAGGATAATTTTCAGCCTATGTTGATAAATCACATTTACAGCTCTGGGGAGAGGAGAGCGTATCTCAAAATCACGTAACAGCTTAATCCTCTCAACTACATTTAGTTGCACTGGTAACAAAACACCTAACTGCCGTTGAGGGGCATTTCAACAAACAGAGTATTTTTTCAAGAGTTTAAACTTCAATAATCTGTTTATCAAGTCAGAAATAGCTTCAATCGGCCAAAAACCAGTTCAAGGCAGGTTGGCTGTAACTTTAGCAGGAATTTAAAGTCGCTCCAAAGAGGATAAAACCAGTCATGCGGGCATGCCAAGCAAGTGAAACAATGCCAGTTGTTCAGAAATAGGTTTATAATATATGTTTTAACACACATTACATATTTTTTTTCCTTTACATAATTCATCGAGAAATTAATCACAGCAAGATTGTGCGAAATTGCTCTCCAGAGAGTCCAAAAGACTAACCAGTAATTCCAGAACGAAAGGCTGACCACTGGACAGTGATCTTTCCTGATAGCATAATATCGAACTGAAGAAAACAGATACGCCAAATCTATTCCATCAATCAAAAAGGGCAAAACACTTAAAAAATATCACCAGCCTAAGAGGATGGTATCTAACAACTTGTCACCCTAAGTAGTCAAGGATCAATGCAGAAAGCTGAGGATACTATATAATCATTTCAGCTATAAACGCAACATTATGCATTCCATTATTTTCTGACGTGTCTCTCACGGGTTGGACTACCTGCGTCATAAATCACAGTTAATCTATTAGACACCAATTTCCAAGCACAACAAACAGCAGATTTGTTTGTCTTCCAACCTGTAAACTTTCAGGGTTAATTACTTAAAAACCGTTATTCAACAAATGGGTATTTGTCTGTTACTCACAGGGTATAAGCCACCAGAAAGGGCCTTTCCAAGAAGAACTAGGTCAGGTCTCACGTTTTCGTGGTCAACAGCTAGCATTTTCCCTGTTCTGGCTAAACCAGTCTGTACTTCATCAGCGATGAACAGAACCTTTATGGAGACAGAAAGAAGAAAAACCCACACATGAGTGAGAATGACTTTCACTCCCATTCCTGACTCAGTTCAGCCCGTACAGCGTAACTGCACGCAGCGACAGACCTTCCGGCTGCATTAAGCTACGTACACAAAGGTACCTCTTTAAACCTCCTGCAGACTTACATATTCCAGGAAAATTCAAAATACTAACAAGAGAACATACTGTCCTCTCTCTCCAATGTTTTTAGCATATTCTTTTCTACTTAAGTCATTTGGCACATAGGGTTGTCCCACCAAAATCTGTGATTATAATAAGGAGTGGGATTTCCAAAAAGTTAGGATTCATCCATCTTTGCTCCCAGTGCATCGTCCATACACTGATTTTTGAGAGCTTCTGAAAAATGACAATTTAGGAACTCTGCAGGTTTTGTAGTCTGATGTATAAGTGTCTAAACTCTGAGACCCTAAATCCAAGTTTTTGATCTTGTTCTCCTAAGCTGCACTATTGTCACGTACTACTATTTGTAAAGTAGCTCTTATTTTTTCTGAGAGGTGACTATCGCAGCAATAATAAAGAAAACTTTATTAATTATATGTCAATACCTTCCTCTGAAGGTACAAAAGGATTTATGGGTAGCACTTGCAAATTAGGAATCATAATTCTATCGGAACAGAGATCACTGATTTTTACAGACAGGCAACACCAAGGGAATTAAAAGCTGTAAGTCACCAGATTTACTGTTTGTTGTTTTCCTTACGCTTACAAAGGACGTAGCCTGTGCCTGCGGGAGAACCTGACTGGATTGGTCCTGGAACAAGAAAGCATGGCAGGCTGCTTGTGAGAACTGACAACTGAAGGACACGGGAATATATATAAACACATCTTCCCACCCTTCCAGGGACACTGAATGCAAGTGTAACGCAGCGTGTCTTCCCTAGCACAGAAGAGCAACTACAGATGTAACGCTCCATTATCAAGACTAAATGTTTCTTAGCAGAATTCAGGCAGGACACAACATTCAGGAGTCAGGAACGTGGTATGAAACAGAATCTGAGAAAATGCTGAAGAAAAGAAAACTGAGATCTCTGCTTTTCAGAGCATCTGACCATTTTCTTTAGTGTTTCATTCTGTGACCTACTACTGTTACTAACTCCTGGTAGCGCTTAAGCACTCCAGCAACAAGGTCCCTGGAGAGCCGTGGTAGAAACACTGCAGTAACTGCTTTCTGGCCCAAGAAACTTATAACATGAAAGACAAATCAGAAGTTAAATTTAAAATAAAGGAAGCTTCAAGAACATTCATTACAAACTTAAAAATCAGTGACAGCAATAAGAAACAGTGAAAAATGTACACAGCTAAGAAATACTTCTGGTAAGGTATTGCCAGGGGATACAAGAAGGATCCCTGCCCTACTCAACTGAAAGGAAAGGGAATTATTAAAGAGTGTGTGAAGGCCCACACCCTGCAGACGAGGTAACATTACAAGATATGCCAGTAAACAGTGTGGTGTTTAAGCCACCTTCTTACAGCGAATTCCTTACGTTGTGTTTTGTGCAGAGGTCCCGCACTCCTGTAAGATAACCCTTGTGGGGAACAACCACACCGGCTTCACCTTGGATTGGTTCAACCATGAAAGCTGCTACGTTGGGATCTTGAAGGGCCCGCTGCAGAAACGGACACAGGGATAGGAAAGACAAAAAGAAAAAAGAAGAAACTTTTACCCAGGTCAAATTTAACATGTAGCAGACAGCATATTTGGCAGTTAACCCCGAGTGCCATTTCAGTTCCAACACAGAAGCCTATGTCACTACCTGCCTCAAAAAAAAAAAAAACCCCACACAGCTAATGTGCTTGCTTGGGAAATTAAAGCTTCAAAATTGCAAAACCAGACAAACAGATTATCCGATCAGTTCATAATTTACCTCAGAAATACACTCAGTTTTGCATTACCCCATACAAGGCAAACAATTGCTCAACGCTTCCCCTGTAGACCTCAAATAAAAAGAACGGAGCCTCTCCAGAACAATTTTGTCACCTTGAAGCAAAGTCCACAGCTCCGCTCTTGCGCCATCAAGTTCTAAAAGGTTTAGAAGTCCACGAGACTCAAGAGATGTAACGATTCCCAGCATGAATTTACTACAGCTTTCCTCAGTATTGCCCCACAAACAGAACGAATTCAGTTATCAGTCTGACAGGTGTTTCAGGTCTCCAGAGCGCGTTGACACTCAAGGAGACGATGCGCCCAGATGGTGACAAAGTGGCAATGCCAACGTTCCTAGTGCTTCATGACTATCTGTGTTTGGCTGGAACCCTCTTGCCTCCCACGTCCAAAATCCAGCATCTGATGGCTACCATCAACCACCATTTCTTCAATACCCAAGCTCACATTATGGGGGTGGGAAATTTTACGCTAGTCAAGGTCCACCCTCCCCAACAGATTGAGAGGATGGATGTCAGAAAACCCATGGAAATGCAGAATTCCTAGCTTTCAGTAGCTTAAGTGAACCATTGGCCTAGCATGGTTTTAAGGATGTTGTGAAACTGGAAGGACTTGTTTGCAACTTCAGTGAGTTCTACTCATATGGCTATTGAAGAATGCACAGCATTTCTTGGAGAAGTAGGTAAAGATACTAGTTTCAGAATCCAAGTCCTGGCTTTGGAATGTATGCTGCTGATCTGAATTCCCTTACGGTTTATCTGCTGTTCTTCATTTGTACCTTGAACACCTTAGTGACGTGGGAAATGAAACAGATCATGTGGTTTTCCTTTTACATCCTCAAGAAAAACAGAGAACCAAAACCAAACTAGAATTTACCCACAATTCCTATATGAAATTATCACATAGGATTCTTATATATGCCTAGATACATGTATCACACTGTCAAAGCATAAACGTCTGATTTTCCTACCATGCCATTTACCGAAGCAACACTAAGATGATTTCTTATAAGAGAACAAAAATTGTCCAATACCTCAAGAGCTGGCAGGTCATTGTATGGGATCACTTCAAAACCTGGCATAAAGGGTCCAAATCCATCATAGCTGGATGGGTCGGTAGAGCTCGAGATGGCAGACATTGTTCTGCCCCAGAAGTTGCCAGCTAAAAGAAAACCACCAGAAAAACCCCAAGAACACAAGAGGGAGATTGTTACAAAACTGACTAAAAGCCAGAACAGTTTATAGGACATCACACTTTCCAAGTGGTAATGCACTCTAAGAGTTGTCTAACATTAGAATATTAGCATCCTTCTCCTGATTTTTAATATTTTGCATTGATGCCATAAATACATAGTGCTGACATATCAAAAGCACATATCAAAAATGAGAGAAAATTATACTACAAGACTTGGCAAGTATACAAAATAATTTCCATAAGCTTTGTTAGTAGTCTGAAAAATCGAAAATAGCTCAGGAAGATATCATCTTTTTAAAGGCAGATGTACAGGTTTTATATAAATATTACTCACAAAATGCAGACAAAAAAAAAATAAGACACCAATCATAATTTAGATCCTAAAAATAAAGATACCAATAAGCCTAAAACAAAAAAATTTATTCCTGTACATTTCAAAGTTCCCAGGGAATCCATTTGTATTTGTAAAAATATTGTGATATTGCACTATTTCATATAGCAATATCAGTTAAAATGTCTAGGAACCAACTATCACCAAAAACTATGATGTATTCATTTTCATATTTCAGTTACAACGCCATACTCTCAGCTAATCAATAACAAGGTGCTTAAAAACTCTAAGGAAGATTAAGGGTTCAGTGCCTTCATAGCATTACAAGCCTTTTCTTTCCCTCACTGATTTCTTTTGTAACTGTAATCCCAGGAGCAGAGGACGTTCCCAATTGGCAGGCAAATCCCGATGTCAATTATTACAGATGTAGGCATCCCTCCTTCCTAATCACCAACGTAAACAGCATCCCACCGTTCCCCACAGCAGAACAAGCCCTGCCACACTCAGCTAAGTCACACGCTTATCGCCTCAAGGTTACACGCGTGCAACCCCCATAGCCTGAAACGAAGGGCTGAAGACAGAACTACGCGGAGCAGAGCAGAGGATGTGGTGATGGCAGGCCATCTCCCCGTTAGCATTCCCTCCTCCGTACTGCCTCGCTACCAAGCCCTGAATCTACGGCAAGTTCTCCGGACTGATGTTTAAGGCCACTTTTTGTTCTGACCCAAGCTATCCAAGAGAGCTTTTTTCCTGCCAAAACACTGGGTTTTGGTAAGAGAAGGATTATTATTTTGTTCCAACTACTTGGCACATAATTAAATATTGAGCTTAAGGAGACGGGATCTTAGTAATGGAGAGCATATCCAATCAAATCAAACAATTCAGAATACAAAGATACTGCACTTCACACCCAAGCAGCAGTAAAAACAGCACGGAGGACTAAATGCACTTTCCATGTGACTTCAGGCAGTCACTCATCCATTTTTGACACCTAAAAAGGTTAAGTAGTACAAATAAGGTCCACTTCTTACATTCAGTTGCTGTTATAAAGCTTTATAATCCACCTTATTAACTGTTTTCCTGCCTGTATTTAAGCTCATTGTTGCACTTCCCTTGCAAAACCAGCCACGACCAGCAGCTCCTGACAAAGCACAACGACCCCCGCCGCACACACCTCCACAAGGGAGAGGATCTGAAATGGGTTTGCCATAGGAATCACATTCCTATCTCTTGCTTTTACAATCACTCCTGTTAATCACCTGTGTTTCTTAAAGGCTATTACATACATTTATAATCCCTTGTGACTATTTAAGGAAAAATCAGAGTGCTACAGCCACAGCTCTCTTCCTCCTCAATACATCAACTCGTAAGACACATGTTACATACCTGCAAAAATAATTTTTGCTTTGTATTTTGGAATTCCTTTCACAGAGTACGCCCACTTCCGAGCCAATTTACAGGCAGTTTCTCCAGCTTCCACTCCTAAAATATAAAGTAATACCATTATCCCACTTGTACATGGGACAAACCATTGATAAAGTACCAAATGCGACAAAACCATTGAATCTCACAGACAAGAAATTAATTTTTTTTTACCTGTGTTCATTGGAAGCACTTTGTTATAATTGAACATTTTGGTGACAAACTCCTCATATTCACCAAGTACATCGTTGTAGAACGCTCTAGATGTAAGGGTCAGTTTTTCAGACTGAGCTTTCAGAGCGTTCACAATCTTGGGGTGACAGTGGCCTTGATTAACAGCACTGTAAGCACTCAGAAAGTCAAAATACTTTCTACCTTCAACATCCCACACGTAAACACCTAGAAAAACAAAGGTATGGTCAGTACACAAAATAAAAGAAGACACGAGATAATACTACATGGTATAAGCTAAGAGCTAAAACACAACCTGGTCAAATATAAATGGTATTACCACTATTCCTTAGGGCACATCTAAAAGGCTCTCCAAGAACAAAATAATCAGTTGGCAAGAAGAGCATGGGTAACAAAACTAGTACAGTAGAAATAAATACCCAGGAGGAATAAAGAAAAGAAACATTTCCCATATAAAGCTGCAATTTCACTGAGTTACTAAGTAACATGAGAATATTATTTCCCCTCCAAGTCCCTGTTTCGGCTCCTAAAAAGTAGATAGAGTACTTTTGCAAGAGAATGAATAAGAATTGGAGGTCTTAAAAGAAAAAGCAAAACCAACAGAACTCAAAATAATCTCAAAATATAAGAGACTGACAGCTGTCAGCTGTCAAAACACGTACTGATAAAAATCAATGGATTGCTACGCTGACAGCATTTCAATATAAACTCAGAAAGTTTAACCAGGAGAGCCCCTTAAACATAACTAAAGACAAGAGAAAATATAAGTTCAACAGTAGTACAGGAAGAGTAACCAAAATAGGGTTCCAATGAACCTTTTCATTTTCACCTTAACATTAAACACCTCCACACAAGGTAACAGAAGAAAAAAGTTGTTTGCAACTTTCTTGACGAGTTATTTGGAATTATGAAGATTCACAGAACTTAGACCTCTATTTAGATAAATCATTTTAGAGCAAGTACAATTTTACCAGGTGGCCTTACACATCATTATTCAGTTCTCTGACCAGCAATTAGCTGTCTTTATATCATCAATCATCTCAATCCCACCAACCCTGCCTCCCCAAAAAGCACACCAAAGGTTCAGAAATCATTATGCCACACTCCCATTTCATTCACACACCCATCCCAGCTACACCACCCAGGGAAACCTAAATAAAATACCTTTTCCTTTTTCCAGAGCAACGGGTAGTGGGTGATAATTGTGGGCACCATATTTAGCCTCACGTTCAAATATGTAATCAGAGGACGGAGGTCCCTGAATGGTTTTTTTAGTAGCAACTGAGGTGGCGGAACTCAGCGAAGCATGAACACCTCGACAGAGAACAGCAATGCTCGGAGAGCGGGTTAGCTTGGAAAACATTCTTGACTTCAGGTATGCTGTTATAGATCTGAAGGGGAAAAAAAAAAAAAGCAAGTTAATAATTAGCACTAAGAATACTTCAGAAGAAATGCGATTGAGGTGGTTTTACTGCCAGGATTACAGGTTCCTCAAGTCTTTTATAATTCCATCAAGAAAGTTTATATGAAGTATAAATGAATGCAGTACTTCCTTCAAGTAAGTCCTTTTTTCTATCTTAATATACACTCACAGAAGGAAAACTAAGATGTGTGACTCGCCCAGTCTATGAACTAGTCACATCATTTCTCCTGTAAGTGCTCCTTTTTCACTGTGCCTTAACTAGATCTATGGATATAAACTACAATAAGAAAGTTAATCAAACTTTTTGTGCTATTGAAATGCTTTTGCCTAACAAAGATTTCCACAAGACAAATCTTGTCACAAACCCAGAAAGTAAATAATGTAATACTGGAAAGAAGCACCTGACCCAAATAATGTTTAGCTGATAATATTATCAAATTTGATAAAGGGTTGATTAGTTTTAACTGAGGTCAGCTTTAAGCAGCTGAATTTGTGAATTTTTTTATAAATTGTATTCTTGATTTTAAAATATTCTCACCTACACATAAAGCACTCGCTGTCAGGAGCATTTAAGACCATCAAGAGACAGATGAAAAGTAACAGCATGTCAGATATTAATCATTACAGCACCCTGTATTTTCTTAGTTATGCTTGGTGATTTCCCCTGAGCACATAAACTTGTGCTGTCAACATCTCAGGGCAGAATTTGAGGCGACAAACGCACCTGTATTTCCTCCCTGCGTATGCACCTCAGTCCGAGTAAAGACATGCAACAGTTAGTCCCAGAGAAGGGAAGCTGAGTCGGCATTTTAAAAGCAGCTGAAGCAAGCTGCACCAGGTTCAGGGGACAGCAGAGCCATCATGGAAACGATGATCTTTAGCAAGACCCAGTTCTCAAAGCTCAGGTTTCTTATCTTGCAGAACATCACACTTACAAACCATCAAAAGGCATTAGCCCAGAAGGAAGATCATGTATGACAGTGACAAGCACGCTGAGTATCAAACACAGCCTCCTTTATAACGCGCTCCATCGCAGACTTTAGAGTTAAGTAACCTTGACGCCGCTGCACTAATCACAAAAGCATGCTGTGAACTTCACCAAAATATCAACAGCAGAATGCAGGGAGGCTTTACACAAGGGTGCAACTCTTATTTCAAGCTGCTTGCAGAGACAGAACTATTAAGTCATGGATTTATTCTAAATTTATTTTGGAAAAGGTCTGCACACTGGACGTATCACCTTAAACAGAGAGGCCTTTCTTTCAACAGACCCCTCAGACACTATAGTGCTTGCTCACTTCCAAGCAAAGCCAGACTGTTTTCTGCACCTACTGAAATCAGCCAGGCCATCCAAAGTCTTTCGGAAGAGTCAATACTCTTCATTCCAGCAAGAGATGACGAGCAGTTCCTCAGCTCTGGGCACTCTACCAGCTATCATCAACACCGTTAAATATTAGCCATTTGCGTTAATACTTTTCAAGACCATTATTCCAAGATTTTGCAAATGAAAGAGACAAATAGTCCTCTGTGCAAGAAAAAATTTTGACACAAACTCAGCTCAGCTGCACCGCGCAAAATTACAACTTGCTCAACTCCTCATATCTAATCATTCTGTGCCACCCTGGCCGCTGGCACACCCCCAATGGCACAGCAGTTAATTCTATCACAAGCTTCTGTATTTTTGGAGTTTTTCCAGACATTCCTGAACGAAAGCTGTAAAGAAGAGAAACTCATCTGCCTTGCATCAGAGAGGTGCCAAACCACCAATTTGAGGTTCTTCTTTTACTTCTTTCATGTCGGAAAATCTTCATCAAGTTTTAAAAAGGGCTTTGCCCTCCACGAGGAGAAATGCCTGCAAACTGTGCTAGTGAGGCCACATCATTTTAGCTCTGTATGGAGTAGGGCTGAGTGAAGCTGAGAATTCTGGATGCATCTGGATTTAAAAGGTGAAGAACAATTTTGTTTTGGTGATCAGCAAGGCAAGACGACAAATTTCAGGAAAGAGGAGGGGCACAGTAAGGGGAAAAAAAAAA
>NW_010245462.1:196099-196753 GCF_000690775.1 Eurypyga helias | reverse complement strand
GAAGGGCGGACTCCAGCAGCGCGGACAAGAGGGAAGAGGATGTCTGGGAGGACAAACCAGACCCTTATGACACTCTGGGTCAGGAGGGGTCTGTGAATGAGGTGGGAACCTCTGCTGTGTCTAACAAGCCTTTGCCAACAGAAAGGCCAACGGAGCAGCATCCACCCACAGATAGGAGCGGGAAGTGCCTGCGGAAACCTCAGTGCCCACAAGGACATCGTGGACTGCTTACTGCTCCTACCCCACCTGCTGCTCATGCCCCACGCGCTGATCGTGCCCCACCTGCAGCTCGTACCCTGCCTACTGCTTGTACCCCACGTGCTGCTTGTACCCCGCCTGCTGCTCATACCCCACATGCTGATGGTGCCCCATCTGCAGTTCGTACCCTATGCACTGCTCCTACCCTACGCGTTGCTCGTACCCTGCCTGCTGCTCGTACTCCCCACCTGCTGCTCATGCCCCACGCGCTGATCGTGCCCCACCTGCAGCTCGTACCCTGCCTACTGCTTGTACCCCACGTGCTGCTTGTACCCCGCCTGCTGCTCATACCCCACATGCTGATGGTGCCCCATCTGCAGTTCGTACCCTATGCACTGCTCCTACCCTACGCGTTGCTCGTACCCTGCCTGCTGCTCGTACTCCACCTGCTGCTCA
>NW_010245462.1:195369-195965 GCF_000690775.1 Eurypyga helias | reverse complement strand
TCCCTGCCTCGGAGGGAGTGCCTGCTGCAGAACAAGCTCTTCTTCCTCCTCTACCCTCTGAAGAGCTGAAGAGAAGGCAGGGCCCTGCTTCCTCGTAGCCTCTGCACCTGCTCACAGTTTTGAGGCCCCTCCTTGCAGGAGGCACAGGAGCGCTTTACCCTGTGTAAAATCACCATGCAAACCATGCAATCACCATTTACTATGCAAATCACCAGTGTTCATATCACACAAAGAAATTATCTCCTATATTTTTTATATAGAAGAAAGTATACATATATGCATTGGCTTACTAAGGCAATCCTTTTGTACAAGGACTTTAGAATCGAAAGCTTTGACAGCTAACCAGACAGTGTGAATGTGCTCAAAACTGGAAGGAGTTCAGCACAGCTAAAAGATGTCAAAGATATTTTTTGTTTCAGAAAGTTGAAAATGAACACAATTGCTCTTTTGTTATTTCTCAGTACAGCTTTCACAATTATAACATTTGAGAGTATGTACCTTTCCTTTAAAACGTTCCACAATTTTTATCATGCTTAGTTAAAAAAAATTATTTTTAAAGACAATTTAAAAAAAAAAGATCCAATATCAACAGTGAT
>NW_010245462.1:184345-195338 GCF_000690775.1 Eurypyga helias | reverse complement strand
TACAAAAATGACAATGATTTTTTTTCAAATTCAATAAAATCTAGATCAGAGAAATGCTGTTAGTTGGATGTGTAATCCAGGAGATAACACATGCAGAGCTCCTGACTGGAAGCTGAAGCTCATCTTGTTCAAGTAGGAAGTAAATTCTCCTGGGAGTTGCAATTCTATCATCAGTTGGAATCTGAAATCAAGATTGGATGCCTTTCTAAAAGATGTGCTCATGGCTCAGTCACAGATTAATGTCACTGATAGTTCATGTACTTGGTAGGGAACAGTATAAAAATAGCAAGGTCAGAATCTTTGGCTTGCTTTAGAGTACAGGTCAAAGTGGACAATCGTATTGGTCCCTGAGGAATTTTGAATTCACTGCCATCATCAACAACAGTAATAATAAATGTGTGCCTCTATTCTTTGATTTAAATCCTGTTGGCAAGCAGTGAAGAAAGGCATGGATATCATCAGAGCTATGAGCTATTCAAACCTTAAGTCACTTCACAAATGGGATTTTAGGAATTCTCCTGGCTCTGATCCCTTACCATGGTGCAAAGCAATCAACTTCCATGTCAGTACTGTAGATAAGAGTTTCTCTTTAAATAGATGTCGGGGACCTACCTACCTACCATACCTACCTTTCTCCCTGTTACACACAGCAGGGGAGACATCTATTTTCAGCTATATCTGCCAGGTTAGGTTCAGATATTCAGAAGTCTTTGGAAGTACAAAGATCATCCATCTAACAGGTCACAGTGGTAGGGATATCAGAGACAGGCACAAAGATGAAGCATCCATAGGTGGATGTTTCTAACACATAGTTCTGGCTAGTTCTTCACTGTGAAGACAGGTGGAAGACAGGGCTATGAAATTATGCTGAACAAAACCAGCTAACAACAGTTAGATGATGATGGATGAATCACCTCAACTGACATTAGCTTGGGAATAACTACACTTACAGCTTTGCTTCACCACTGAAGGAGCTTGTTGTTTAGTACTAGGATGAGTAAAGTGTTGGCTGTGGTTTATTACTATCATCCTCTAGCAAGGATGAAGATTTTTTAAAAGTGGGGTAGTTGGTGCTGAATCTTACCTTTTTCCTTAGGCTGATTTTGGTTTTCCCACAGTTTCATGGACAAGGTGTGCCAGTCACATGATACTGCAGAGTCAGTGTTTGAGTCTGTCAACATGTAAATTAACACGGTACCCACCTCTGCTGTGGAAGGCACTATGAATAACTAGGATCATTCTAAAACTGCATACAAAATCATGCCTATCATCCCAATTTCTTCAAAAGCCAATGGAGAAGATAGCTGAGGGCTTTACAGTATTATCTTCTCTCTAATGCCAATATCCCTAGCACTGGGCAGAAGGCAAGAGTGTTCCCCATGGATATCAAAGAATATGCATATGTGCATCTTGGTTTGCATATTTCCTGCCTTGGACTTAAAGAAAGAATAAAAATTTAGCCAAGACATTGCTCCATTAAATTTGTTGGCCAAAAGAGCTGCTGTACTTAGCAGGAGATACGCCGAGTCAGTTGCAGTTGCAGAAACGCCTCCCTTGCTTTCTGCTTCCATTGAAAACAAGGACACAATGACAGGAATTGCAATGACAGTCTGTCTTCCCAGGACAGACTTGCAGAGCCAAGCTCCTATCCCACATTTCCACCGGTGCTTCATGCTACCTGCCTGTGGTATCCAAAGCAAGTGGTTCAGAAACTCTTTATGGTCTTTTCTGACTAAATATTTTCTAACCAAATCTCTCTCTTAAAGTAAAGCATGGTTCTTGATAAGACAAACTCTTTTGTGGTAACATGACTCTCATTAGAAAAAAGAGAAACATAGCACTTCATCTTTGGTAGTCTGGTTTAGATTTCTGGGGAGTCCTTTAAAATTTGAGTTTTTTTCTTGCTTGGCTTTTTTTTTGTCAATTAAAAGCATTCCTTTTGCTGGTAAGGACAACAAAAAGTCAGACTGGGTGTGCTGGTCTTAGGACAGAATTAACTGCTAGCCAAGGTTAAACCATGACACTGGGATTGTGCAAACCATATCCGAGATTTACAGTCCTTTCCCTAAGAGCAAAAATGGGGAAACAAATGTCTTTGGAGTTTGGAACTTTGGAAGTTTTGGTCCTTTTCAGAGTTGCTATTTTTTTTTAAATTGCACACAGAACCAGAAAATAACAAATTGAGTACCAAGGCAAGGAGGAGAGAAGAAGGGAGCAAAAAGGTTTTTTTAACTCTTGCAGTTGTAGTTTCTGGGAATTGCAGCAGACAAGGGCTTTCCAGACCAAGTGCATATTTGCAAGGTAGTTCCCAAAACTCCACCCTACCTGTGTGTCCTCTGCTCCTTGCCAGCCCTCAGCTTCCCTCCCCAACCCAAGTGGCCAGCTCTTCCCCATCCATGACCCTTCTTTCAGCAGAATACTTCTTTTAATTTTTAGTGAAACTCATCCATTAAAATTTAGTTTTGTCAAATTAAAAACTTCTTGCATGCACACATATATGTTTTCACACTCACGCACAAGCCATACAACCAGTGGAATTGCCCAGAGTCCTCTGATGTTCATTTTCTAATCACATCATCTGTGAGGTCTCTCCTACATCTACAACAGCTTTTGAACCTCTTAATCTCAAGATTAAGTTTGCAAAGAGTTCCAGAAAGGTAAATCCTTTTGGCTCTGGAGAAACCACTAAGGGTTACACACATTTTTGGCAATACAGAAATCACTCTAATGGCCAGTTGCAGTTCTGAATCTGCCATTTGAGGGGAGGATAAAGACTTGGGTGTTGTTTAGTCTGGAGGAGAGGAAACTAAGAAATGAATGTGACAAAGACTCTTCCAATGCGTGGGGACTTTTAAGAAGAGAGGAATGATTGATTGTTCTTCATAGTCAGGGGGAGAGGAAAGAGGAGGAATCAGCATAAGCTCTAGCAAAGACAACTTAGGTCAGATATTAGAAAAACATTTCAGCTAGAGCAGTGAAATACTGGAACAGGCAACCTAGGAGCATGGAATCTCCTTCACTGAAATTATGCAGACAAGGTTTAGATAAATATCACTTGAACAGGCAACCCAGAAATGTGGAATTTCCTTCACCAGAGTTTTAAAGAAAATGTTAAGACAAACGTCTGGTAGGCATGGCTTAGCTACACTTAATCCTGTTTCATCCAGCTCAACAACCTCCAAGGTTCCTTCCAGCTCTCCGTTTCTGCGGCTCTGTGATTTATAGGGCAGCCGTAAATATTCATATGACAGGTACGCCCACACCTCACTGCATGAGGCTTTGCACACACACACACACACACTGTGGAGGAGCCCCAAGGAGCTAAACGGACATGGCTGGTGAAAAAGCAACTGGAAAACAAAACCAAAGACTCACTCAAGTCTTTGAGTATGTAACAAATTAGCAGCAGAAAGACAGGTATCGTCTCTCGAATTTTGTAACTCACAGTCCAGTAACCCAGCTACCGAGACACTGAGCATCTGCTGGCTGTAAGACCATCCCTCATCAAAAACTGTATCAAGGCCTGTTGTCTTCTTCCTCACATTTTTCCTTTGCTTAATGAAAGGAAGAATAGCTACTAGATGGCTAGAGTGCAATTGGTTGTATCCCGCTCAGCACGGCTGAAGTTGTATATTTGCATTTTAATATTTTTTCTATTACAGACCTCCCTGTGCTACCATAAAAAACACAGACTCTAATCCCCTATTAACTGTATTTAGCAAACCTCAAGCGTTTCCTCCATTTGCAATCTGGCTGGGCTTCAGCCCTGAAGCAAATTTCAGGTGGCTGTGGTCTAAACATTAACTCTGGTCTGGACCGATTTGAATTACAAACCAAACAGGCTGTAAATGGAATCCCAAAATGCAGTCAGAGCTCAGTCTGGGAACCTGGCTTTGTTCTCCTGAGCCTGCAAACCTACTCGCGCACTGCTCCTCAGGCAGTCAAAAAATGGGTCGTTACTCATGGAGAGGAAGCGCAGGTGTTACATTAAAGGACTGCAAAGGGAGCCATTTGGTACCAACAATATAGATTTATTACTCATAAATTTTTAAAATTTCCTTGTGTTTTGTGAATAAAACACATCATACTTTGATTTCCTAACCACCTCCTGTGTTTTGCTTCCAAATTTTTGACAGCCAGTTAATTATGAAGTTTTGAACTTACTTGCCAAAGTCAACTGCGCATGCATTTTCTGTGTTGCAGCTCAGAAAAATATTCAGCCGCAAATATACCCCTTTTCTAAAATGACACGAAGCACGCTTTAATTATTGACGTCCTCCAACAATACCAGAAGCATCATCTGTTATGCAGGAGTCGGAGTACTCCTATCCTCATAAATAAACAAGAGCCAAATTTAAGCCCATGTTAGTACTTCACTCACACTGAAGACTTAGAGGAAACCTACAGGAAGTGGAAAAGGCATGTGATTTTATCCACACAGCTGGCATTTTGTAGCCTGCTTTTAATAGGGTGCAAGAGGTAAGCAGCTAGACCTTTAAATAACTAGACATAAGAAACGGTGTGAATAACAAACTAGAGTTGTAATTATAGGCAACAAATCAGCTATTGTGCTTTCTTTGCAAGAAGGAAGCTGCTCATGTGATAAAATACAGTTGGACACATTAGATGATCAATCACTGAACGTCTAGGACTCAGGAATGCATCATAATCATTATGATAGTTACTAGTTTTATATTGCAGGCTGAAATCAATGGGACTTTTCATGTACTGGAAATCAGGCATGTGCTTCAACAGCTTCCTGAACCACAGACTGATGTCAAAAAAGGATAAGCATGTGCTGATGTAAACTGCTGAACAACGTTCCCAACTACTGTCGTGGACAGGGGGTAGCAAGAATTTACTAGCAGGCCCAAGGTGTCTTTGAAGTATTTGTTCTATTATGGGTTTATGTTACACACTAGTCACTCTGTCTTTTTATAGCACAGGAAATATTTTCTGCAGAAAATAAGGAAGAATATAATGGTCCTCTTTGAAGGATCCTCCTCTCTTCCCATTTCAGCTCTAATATTATACCCATATGCTGACTGCTTTTGGACAACCGTTTGTTTTTTCAAAGGCATCCTACAGCATTTAAGTAACTCTGCATCTGAAAGTTGCTAACCTTGAGGGATTTACCACAGCTGCACGAGGCATGACTTAGAGAGATTGCTCCACAGATACTGCTCGTGGCCAAAGTCAACAGAAAGCAGTTTGGTTTCTTTCAAGGTACACATAGGTAAAATGAAGCCTGTGTTCTCAAGCAATCCACACTCTAAGCACATCTCATAAATAAATAAATCCTATTTGAGCTACTTTCTTTGATTAGCTTCCTTATACAAAGCACAGGTAGTGACTGACTTGCTCTTCGGGGCTTGGGACCAGAGCTTTCATCCAAAGCTTTGCCCCTTTGTGCCCCCAAAACAATTACACTAGTCTGCTGTGACAGATGAAGACTTGTCCAAAACTGTTCTTTGTTAAATTGGACTCAAGACACTTTTTATTTCAACATTTGAGGTAAGACTTGTGTAAACTCAAGTTCTTACTCAAGATAACTTCCCAATGCGGGAGGAGGACACACTGGAGTATGGCCAGACATCACACATGAGAGATGCAAATATGTACGAATATTTATTTGTGTTCCAAGAACTTCTTTCCCTCAATAGCCTTAACACCTTTTTTTGTTTGCTTTGAGGTGGGATTACTCCTGAAGATGTTTTAATTGTGGGAATACACGTGAAACACCTGCTTCCGTGCCATATATAACTACAGATAAGGCTTGTGTATATAAAACAATTGCTGGTTATTTGTCAGTTATTGCTCAGTGCTCCTTCTATGTCAGATGCTTAAATTTCACGTTGCATGGGTGGAAATACTGCCATTCTATAAAACTGGAAAACATGCCACATGCTACATATTACGCTTTCTATCTGCAGGTCTGAAAATAGTATCTAACAGGAACGTAAGTCTTCACAACATTGCAGAGATGGCAAGCCAAGTCACAGGGGCTGCCCTGTGTCTTCCAGACTTGCTTGTGTCTTCGGGCAGGTGAATGACAGGGTGGAGAACAGCCTCTTCCTCCCTACTCAGCACACTCGGTAAGGTATGCGCCTGTCACCTCTCCAGTCTGTCTTGGTGAAGAGCCCACAGGGCAGCACTCAGACTTAACCAGACTTACTCCTGGCAAAACCAATGGGTAAGCTCAGGGCAGTGAAGCTGCACAGTCCTGAAAACCCCCACTCTGAACACACAAGGAATGGTCAACGTTGGTGAAAAAATCCACATGTGGCTTCTCCTCCACTTGAGAAAATATTGTGCAAGAGAAGTTTGTCTGTTCAACTGCATTAACTTCCTCTGATAAGAATTATCTAGAGGCTATGGCTCAAAGGAAATTTTATTTTTTTCACATAAGAAAGCTGAGAGGAAAAAAAACAATGATTATTCTATACCCCGGGTTCCGTACCTTGGTGGTGAAGGTTTGCTTAGGCAGTCAAGCTGAACGCACTTGCAGTCTGCCCTGAGCAGGGCAGCTGAGACCCTGGGTGTTTGGACAGGCCACACGGAGAACATCAGACCTGCTGGAAAACTATGTCTGTCTCCTGCAGAGCTGTGCTACCTGGCACCATGGAAAACACGAGGTGTGAGGACATTTCCACAGCTCTGCCTCCCGACGGGGGCTAGGCACAATACAGCTCTGTACTTTCCCAAGGACCCTGGCCTGGCTACATCCCCAACCTCCTCTAAGAGGTCGTAGTTTGAGCCTTTCTGGCCTGTGCTCTGTATGCAAAAATTGTTACAGAAAAAGAAAACATAATTCAAAATGGTGCTGTCAGACACGGCAATGCTTATTTTCACATGCTTAATCCCAGTGAGTACAGTTTAGATGCAATCTACATTGAAAGGGAACAATAAACTAATAGTGGGGAAACCTGATTAACATCTCCATATGTCAATCATACTCCTTTTCACCATCCTGCTCGACGACCCCGTGCTTACTGGTACCAGCACATTCATCACTTCCATACTGACCCCCACCAACAAGGAGCTGTGAGGAAATACTCCTGTGAACACTGCCTGGCATTTCTGCTTCAGGCTAACTTTCCTGTTGTACAATCAAGGTGTACAGTGATATTCACTACTTTTTGCTCCCTCCCTGTGGTTTCTGTGTTACAATTAATCTAATTTCTAGTGACCTGGCAAGAGAACGTTTTTCATGTAATTTGGCAAAGACACATCAATGCGAAGCATTAGCTGCTACGTGCCAAGAACTGGATTTTCTCAGCTTGGCTCCAGGTGCTAACAACAGGACGCAACACGACCACCAACACCAAAGTCTCAACAGTGAGAAGGTGTATTTTAAAACCCTGGAAATAACAAGTTAATGTAGGGTTTTCATAATAGATTATTCTAGTTGTTTTCGGTCTTGGCATCACAGCTAATCTCTAGACCCATGCTGATTTTGCTATAATTCAAAATGTTTTATAATTATTTCATAATCTATTATCCAAGAACAATTATTTTTAGATTTGCTCCAAATGTGGATGAGGAAAACTTTCAGCGAGAGGCTCCAGCTGCAACCAGAGACTCAGGATAAGATACAGCCCTTCCTCTGGCATTAGTGCTTGGACTTGGGGAAACTACCTCTCTGTCCTCCATGTTGTGTTCCTAAAACATCATCAGCCTAATACCTGAGCACAAAATGACAAAAAATCTCAACCCAGAATTTTAATTTCGGTTTCACTTACTTGATGGATTAAGGTATAAATAATATTTGCTGGGAACTCATTCCCTAAATGCCTATTTCTTCATTCTTGGGACATGTACTGGAGAGGTTGTGTTTTATAGTCATGTCCGAACATAATAGACTCCAAAATGTATTCCTTTCTACAGCTGTGCAAATCTTAGGGATTTCAGGTCACAGCAGGCTGTACAAATATTTCCTTCAGTTTCAATCCACAGTGCTTTTGAATCCTCAACTCTTCCCATTTCAGATTCAAATACTGAAACTAATAAAAAGCCTTTAATCATAGAGAAGTAAATCTAGCAAAGGTGAATTTTGCATCATTTACCTGCACCACAACTAAAGGAAAGCCCCAGCTTCACCTAAATATCTTTGGGAAGCTTAACAAAGCAGGCAATTCATTTGGTCCATTTAATGTCCAGGACCAACATGAATATTTGGGCAGGATTTACATAGCTTGGATTCTACTATGATCAATTTTTGCAAGATTCTTGTGTTATTTTTTCATTGAACTTGAAGAGGAGAACTCTACTAGATCTGAAGTACTTTTAGTGAGACACCAACAGGGTTTCAAAACAGTTTTATTTCATAATCCAGAATTTTGCATCATTTACCTGCACCACAACTAAAAGAAAGCCCATTTCATAATCCATTAAAAAATTAAAAAATGTCTATGATAACTATATAATGGGCTACCTGCATTCCAAAAAATGTTACTAGAAAGTAAAAACCCACACATTTTCCTGTCTGTGTTTTCCTTATATAAAAATATCTGCCTTCACACACAGTGACTGTGAACCAGGAGAGTTAACAAGACCCACTGGAGAAAAGTGAGGAGGGGAGGTAGATGGAGAGGCAAATTAACCGCAGATTTTCTCCATACACCTTTTTCTACTCCCCAGGTAGCCAAAACAGTGGAGCTGATGCAGGCTGTCAGTTAATGGCAGTGTCTTATAACATGAAAGTCCACTGGCTTAAATAACTGAGTCCCAGGGGCTTTCCCCAAAATGTCCCTTTGTCATAGTGGCAGCACCAGGTGGATGGTTTCGACACAGCATCAGCACATACTATGGTCCAGCATAAATTTCATTGTCATTTAACATTCTAATTTATTGTGGTCAATATTAGCTTCCTTTGACCTTTTTTTTTTCTCCTCACAGGTAAGTTTGATTTAGAAAGGGCAAAAAGCAAAACAGCTATAAACATAATAGGCTCCTAAGTTCTTCTCCAGCCCCCTCCATTTTCCTTGCACCTTCACACTCCTTTCCAGCCACATAATACATCCAAAATATTATACAGGTGTCTCCTTAGATCTAGTCAGAATTTCCAGCTGACAGTTCTTATTTTCCAGCTGGAAAATACTTCGGTCATTTTTTTTTTTTTTCAAGAAAAACAAAAACCCTATTGGGAAATTAAAATAAAATCCTGTTGGTTATGACCAGCAGGCTGTTCAGGAGAAAGACGTAAAAGAGCAGGCATGGAGCACTGGAAAGAGATAACACTAGAGCCGTTCAGATACTAACAGCCTCAAGGGGAGCTCTGCAGACTGCCCCGTCTTCTCTGCAGCTACAGTTCAAGTTGCCTCTTATTCATGGCTTTGACTGTCAGCACCTGAGATTTTGCCACAGACTTCATTGGCCTGCTTCTGCCATACGAGAACGCAGTACGGTTCCCACTGAAACTGGTGGAAAGACTGCTTGGAAAGTGGTCTGCCTCAGCACACAAAGCTCTGCAAAGGTATGCATAGAAGCACGTCCAAAATGGGCACCAATACTGGAGGAGCAAGGTAGAGCTTCAGGCTCCTCATCACACTCGGGGCTTTGCAAAGGGACCTGCCAACTACACAAGAGCCTTGATCATTGACTGGAGGAGAAGCTGAAAATGAGCCACAGAGAGAGTTTGAGCTGGTAAAGGACAACAATTCAGTGTGGCAAGGGAGAGCAGTCATACAGAGGTTGCATTATTGCTCTAAAATACAAGTTTTCATCTTCCTGGTCTTCAACCCCTAGTTAGGGCTCTGTTCTAAACCAGGTTGCTTGGGTTGGGAACAGAAGATATGAACTGCTCATTAACACCTCTCCCTGTTCAAGGTGAGGTGCCTGGCAGCCTTTACATGCACTTCTACAGACTGATATCAATCCCACAGGGAGACTTTTTGTGCCGAGATGACTTACGCACAGATGATGCACGTCTTACAAATAAGGAAAAGAAAAAAGTGATCAAGCCCAATCCCTGATTTTCAGTCTTAATCTTGATTGCAAAGGCATTTCCTGATCAATTCTTTTCTACAAGGACCTTCCACAACACATACACTTTCCATAATACTACAATTGGTTTATTTAGGGGAGTTGCCTCTTATTTTCAATCAGCATCACTATGCTAGTATAGTCTGCAGCATGGATACAACTCTTGGCAAAGGGATCTCCCCTCCCTCACAGGAAACAGCTATTTCAGCAAAAATACTTTCATGTGGAATAACTGAGCAGTTCATTATGGTTCTTCAATTAAAGACTATAAATTGTTTTAAAGAAGTGAACTCGGCAGGTTTTACAAGATGTTGCCATCTGAGCAACAGAACCAGGGCTTTGTGTATTTACTGTATTATGAAGAACTTAAATCTGCCTCGGTGTCGTAGCCACCCTGCTGCAGAAACAGAAAATGTGACCAGCATGGCGGGAGGAGCGTGTGGAAGAAAGGTAGTGCTTTGAGTTTAAGAGGGTTTGGCACTACTTTCAAGGTCTGCAACAAATTGATAAGATTTGTTTTGTTAACCACATTAATGGTGTTGCTGAGTGTACTATTGATTTATTTAGGTCCTCTCCAACAAATTTCCAAAAGTAGGTTTAGCTATGAAATACAATAAAGTCTCAATAAATAAATTACTTGTGTCAGAAATGGGGGAGGGAGCAAGGAAGCTGTAATGGAACAGGTGCTGATGTTTAAAAAAATATTAATTTGTACAAAAAAATTACCAAATAGAAAAGGAACCTTTAATTCCTCTGGAAACTAGGCACACAAACCCTGGTCGAACGAGTACTGTGAACTAACAATTAAAATAATATTAAGAATAATTCTATAATTCCAGGTGAAAATGTATAGAATAGGATGCAATAACTGTAACACAGGGAGACTCTTAAAAGTCTTTAAGAGACCACCCTGATGCCCAGCTGGAAGTACCAAAAGGCTGATAAATGGACCGTATAGTTGAGTCAGGAAAAGGACTTTACCATTAAACCACATCCAACAAAAGCCAGT
>NW_010245462.1:177241-184277 GCF_000690775.1 Eurypyga helias | reverse complement strand
AAAAAAAAAGAAAAAGAAAAAAAACGGAAGTAATCTGGAAACTCTCATTTCTGAATATTTCCATACCGCACCCACATTCTCTTATGCTAAGAATTAGAATGAAACTCCTACTGTGGAAGCTGATGGCCTCCTGCTGAGCCAGCAGCTCTCCCTACCCCTCCACACGTACACACAGCCCTTCCCCAGAGAGTTTACAAAGCCCACACCACTGCTAGCAAGCCAAGTGGGCCAAAAGCCTCGGCACCACAGGCGGCTGCCTACAGAACTACAGCTAGTCTCCTTGGGGGCAGGTCCTGGCTCATGACGCTTTGGAGCCTTCATGACAACACCAACCGCGTGGGCCATTCGACCACTTCCAATAATCATTATGGACCAGAGGCAGTTTGGTTTTTTTGACAGGGAAGAGAGTTACTTATACAGACATGAGCTGCTGATGGACCACCTGCCTTCAGAGCTAGCTGAGAGTCCTTGGCCCATTTTATTTTCTAGCATAGAGCTGGGAAGCATGGGATGAGAGAAGCAAAATATTATTTCTTGTTCAGAGGTGTGGAATGAAGGAATAAGGAGGTAGGTCTGTAGAACTATTAAGCATGTAAAGATATTTAAATGCTGTAAGAAGGAGATAAGACTTCTTCAAGGGTTTTCAGGGTTATTTAGGTTTCTGAATCCTTCAGATTTGTGTGACAGATGGGACACTAAATCACCTCTGGGTTGTCCACAGGGTCACAAATGTTTTACAAAAACTCTGATCTGGAGTGATTGCCCTAAGTCAAACCAGAAGTCCAGGTGAGAACCAGGAACGACTCCCGCTCTCCTAAAGCCCAGCATCCTTAAAACCAGCTTACCTCCTCCTAAGACTATGCCCTCCTTCCTACCTTGACTTCAGCATTGAAACACTTCAAAACTCTGACGCTCTTTGCGGCTCCCTGCTGGAAACCCCCTCACACCTGATGCTTCCTGGGTTAACACCAGCAGAGGCAACATCAAGTGCTAGCACACATCAGGAGTGTAATATGGTCCGTTTGCCCCCTTCAGACTTCTCAGATAAAATTCTTATTATTCTGCCTCAACCTACAGAAGCTTTATCTTCACCTGTGCTGGAGCCAGGATTTCACTGCTCCTGTTTTACCCTCAAAAGAAAGGCTATACCTCCAGGAAATTTTTATTGTATTTTATTAAAAAAAAAAAAAACAACAAACCACCAAAACAAAACAAAAAGCCACCTCACAGGAGAACCACAGCAGCCACCAAAAAGTTGGACATTACACAACCCATGGAGAGGGGTCTGGCAGTAACAACTGGTGTTAACTGCAGGATTGCAGAGGGGCTACTTAACGGGAGCTACTTAGCCTGGCACTTCATGCACGGAGCTATTTCTGCCACAGATGCTGGAAAAATGTATTTGCCAACTAAAATAATCCAGGCAGGTCCCTTATGCCCAAGCAGAGAAACAGAGCAAAGGAAAACAGCATCTAACATCTTCCACAAAGAATCGCAAAATCAGAAAGTATTCCTGACATCTGGGATAGTCAGGGTGAAATTCCCGCTCTGCTGAAGTCGACACCAAAATGCCCACTGAGTCAAAAAAGGCCAGGATTTCACTTTCAGATTCCACGAATAGCCTTAGCCTCCTTTGGCTAGGATAAAGGACTGGGACAGCCAAGTAGGCAGCACAGTCCGTTCCTGAATAAGGAGAATAGGCCAAATTCAACAATACTGCAAGACTTGCTTACATCAGGCCTGGACCAAACCCAACACCTTGTCTTACTCTGCACTGTTGAGCAACAGCTGCTCTTGGATTTGTGATCCTCATTCACAGTGGCGCTACTGCAAATCTAAAATGGGAAGCACAATCTTCCTAGATGGCACTTATTCCAGGAGCACAGAGTCACTGGGATGCCAGCCCAAGAGGGCATTTTAGGCTTGAAAGATAAGAGAACCAAGCAGAAATCCTGTACTGTAGTGAAATCTTGATGAAGATATTTTTCCATAAACAAGTGCTAGGAGGTTTTCCATGGGAGCTGTATTTCCTCTAGGGAATTGAAAATATTGCCTCTGCTGTCATCGTTCTCTGGTGGTCTACTTAATGAGGTGCTTTTGCAGATGACATCCTAAAGCATGCTGTTCCCATGGTGCCGAACCACCGTCTGGGTCATCTTTCCCAAGGATGCTGACTCACTTCCTCTGCCACTGTCATCCTGCATGCTATCGCACTGGATCATGCAAATGCCAGAAGGCCTTACTTTGGGAGTAACCTCTGCTGGTACGTGTCTGATATCACTCAATACACCAAGAAACGAAGAACATGCACCGGAGTCCGCCGTTGTTGTATCTTCCCAGCGTACTAAACCATAAGAAAACATGTTCTTGTGAGACTCCACCGGGAGTACTGCATCCAGCTGTGGGGCCCTCAACATCAGTAGGATATAGACCAGTTGGAGCGAGGCCAGAGGAGGCCATGAAGATGCTCCGAGGGCTGGAGCCCCTCTGCCATGGGGACAGGCTGAGAGAGTTGGGCTTGTTCAGCCTGGAGAAGAGAAGGCTCCGGGGAGACGTTATAGCACCTGCCAGTGCCTGAAGGGGCTACAAGGAAGCTAGGGGGGGACTTTTTACAAGGGCCTGTAGTGACAGGACAAGGGGGAACGGGGTTAAATTGAATGTGGGGAGATGTAGATTAGATATCAGGAAAAAATTCTTCCCAGAGAGGGTGGTGAAGCACTGGAACGGGTTGCCCAGAGAAGCTGTGGATGCCCCATCCCTGGAAGTGTCCAAGGCCAGGCTGGATGAGGCTTGGAGCAACCTGGTCTAGTGGAAGGTGTCCCTGCCCATGGCAGGGGGGTTGGAACTAGATGATCTTTAAGGTCCCTTCCAACCCAAACCATTCTGTGATTCTAATGTTCCACACAAACCCTGCTGCAAGAAAAAAACATCCTTTATAGAGGAAAAAAAAATCCCCCCAAAAATAATCACCTGAGAGAGATTTCATGCAATTCTGCAAACAGACCCACCGACATTAGAGAGAACTCTCCAGGAACTCTGCAACAAAAATTCATCTGAGGACAGACACATCTGCTCAGAGTTTGCTCAGATCAGTGTGCAGCTGCCTTAACACCACCAGGTTACTTCAGATTTTGTGACTACAGCTGGGATTAGACTCTAGTTCAACCTTCCTGACTCAACAAAATGTGAAGCAGAAATGGCCTTGGACATACCAGAGATCGAATGTTATCTGGATGCCATAAAACTACATCAGAATTGTAGATACAGCTAAAATGACTGTAAAATAACAAAAGATTGGTGGGAAACAAGATGAAAAATTGAATTAAATGCCCGGGAAAGTTCTTTAAATTCCTTCTCAGAGAAGACCTAATATTAAATTCTTTGCTAGTATTTACTCTGCAGAGCAGTGCACAGAAACAATGGGCTCAGATAAAAATAAGCATATTTCAGTTATGTTTAAATAACATAAAATTCCTGAAATAATTCTCACACATTAACAGAAAATCCCCTGGCTATGGCAGTGTTAAATTAACCTACATCACGCAGAAAAAAGATGCTCAAGATTTTTTTCTACTATGAGATAAAAGTAAACAAGATAAAAATAATTGACTCTGTCTTTTTCTGCCTTTTCTTTAGGGATCAGCCAAGTTTATTTGTGTTCTGGAAAAAGGGATGCCAGCACTGCCAGGTACTACATTAGAATGATAGAATGGTTTGAGTTGGAAGGGACATTAAAGACCACCTAGTTCCAACCCCCCTGCCATGGGCAGGGACACCTTCCACTAGACCAGGTTGCTCCAAGCCTCATCCAGCCTGGCCTTGGACACTTCCAGGGATGGAGCATCCACAGCTTCTCTGGGCAACCTGTGCCAGTGCCTCCCCACCCTCTCCGGGAAGAATTTCTTCCTGATATCCAATCTAAACCTCCCCACATTCAATTTAACCCCATTACTCCTTGTCCTGTCACTACAGGCCATTGTAAAAAGTCCCCCCCAGCTTCCTTGTAGCCCCTTCATGCCCTGGAAGGTGCTATAAGGTCTCCCCGGAGCCTTCTCTTCTCCAGGCTGAGCAAGCCCAACTCTCTCAGCCTATCCCCATAGCAGAGGTGCTCCAGCCCCCTGAGCATCTTCATGGCCTCCTCTGGACTCGTTCCAACCAGTCAATACTCTTCTTCTTTTGAGGGCCTCAGAGCTGGATGCAGAACTGCAGGTGGGGGCTCACCAGAGCAGAGTAGAGGGCGAGAATCACCTCCTCAACCTTCTTTTGATGCAGCCCAGTACACGGTTGGCTTTCTGGGCTGCCAGCACACATTGCTCACTGATGTTGAGCTTCTTGTCAACCAACACTCACAAGTCTTTCTCCTCAGGGCTGTTCTCAAGCCATTCTCTGCCCAGCCTGTGTTTGTGCTTGGGATTTTCCCCATCATTGTTAATTTTCTATAATGTTTGGAATGTCAACAAGAAGGACAGTCTTGTGAAATGTGATTTTATTTCCCAGCTTGGCAGCAGCTTCCCTGTGCCAGACATGGACTCCCTGTCCTAAGGCTCCCATCTAATCCCATCCCACCCATTCTGGCTGATGCTCCTCTTCTCTCTATTTGATCTACTTTGACTGCATGTTTGTAAAGTGGGTCTGGGTGTCACTGAGAGTACACTATGGGATCCTCATTTTCAGACAAAACCTCTGACTCCGACTGGAAAATGAGTCATTAATGATCACAAACAGCAAGCATCAAAGTAAAACATTAGAGACATCCCAAATTCCCAAGCATTTGGCAACACAACTCCTGGTTTTTAGAAATTAAGCTGGACAGCAATACTTGTTCTTTGTTTGAAACCAGCAACAAGGGCCGCTTAGTGAAATCTGTATCATGAGAAGAGCTCACAGAATTAAGTTACTCCCTAAAATGATCTGCTAACGCTAAGGAAGAGAAAGACAACCAATTATTCACCAAAGACACCTTTGTAAAGATCAGCCGTGCTCACTTACTCAACATCTTCACTTCATAGACAGGCTACAAACTCATCTTGTGCTGTTTCTCACCCTGGCTGGTTCAGGCAAGCTGGAATGAGCCATTGGTGCCACAGAAACGTAACAACATGACACCTTAGCCCAGAATAACCTAAACACAGGCCATTGCTAGGGATGGAGGGGAAAGGACAGGAAACCCTGTCCTTTCCCTAATAACTACATTTACCTGCATCCCTTTCTATAACGAAGAGTTAAGAAGATCCATTTCTGTCCCTTCAGTCCTCTCACCTGCTCTAGCTGTGAGACCTCATTTAGCAGTCTCCATCAACCAGCCACGCCAAGAAGACCCACATCAAAGACATCCTGCTCCTGTCATGCTCCAAGGAACCTTCCCAAAAGACATCCTGTGCCTCTCAGGAGGTCTGGAGAGCACTGTGCATTGGTACAAGATGAAGGCTAAGCAGGAGGCTCTGCCCAAGAACCTCCCAACTATCTTCGAGGTTTTGCTGTGCCTCAGGTAAGCATTCAGCCTTTCAGGTCCTTATAATAATTAGAACAGAACCTCCAAAACCTCTGGAGGTTCACCCATCTCTGCATATAACCATATATAAACAGTGCATAGAAACCTGCCAGTGTTAGCAGCAAGAACACAGGATTGCATTGCTGCAGACTTTGGTTAACACTTCCTTTCTTAGCCACCTAGAAAACCCACAGTGACTGGTATTCAGGAAAAGGTCTCCTCTTTGAAATAATTAATTCATGTGGTTCCGTAATATTATTGTTCGGGTTCCAATTGCACTCTTTTATTTTATCTTAACTAACAGAACTAAAATACAAACACGAGCTATCTGTACCTCCAAATAGACAGAAAGTCAACAGCTTGACCTTCTTTGCTCACCAGGAAAATTAGTATGTGCTCCTATTCCTGATTTTAGCAAGAAATCCAAGCAGGATTTTCAGAAATACATTATGTTTAATTTCAAAATACATTGTTTGCTAGACACATACAATTCTGTTTCTGCCAACTGGTCTATTATAAGGATGATCCACACATACTTTTCTGGTTACCTTAGAAAAAAAAAAAAACCCAAAACCAAAACATGTAACACTTCTGAACCTGTGGGTGGTTTCTCACCAATGAGGGAGGGACATCAGTGCTCACAGGTGCAGGAATACTTGCCCTCTTGCAAATGCAGCGGGTTCTGGTTTTCCACCCTCAGCCTTTGGGTCCAAGAGTTACCAAGAATTTTCCATCCTGACCTTTCATTCAAATGAAGTCCAGATGGTACCGCTCAGAGTCAGCATTATCTGGAGATTTTTCAGGTGCTGGTAGAGCTAAGAAAGTTTCTGAGGTTAGGAGGGGTCAATCTGATACCCTGCAAAACAGAGCAGCTCACCCTACCGTTCCTGCATCAAACCCATGGCAAAGAGCTGAGCCACGGAAGGCCTTTAAAAATACCTTTATCTTGTTTTAAAGCCCGTCAGTGCAGCTGAAATTAATAGATGCAGATTAAAAGATTCAGTAAACTAAGTTTTATTGTCTGGTATCAATATTACAAGACCGGCTCTACTATCCAGCCCTGTGGTGCAGGTCAGGGTCACTCCCTCTCTTCTTGACTCTGTAAGATTCAAGTGCACATGAGGGAGGAGGAAAAAAAAAAAATAAAAAAGGAAAAAAATTTTGAAGCTGTTTCTGTTCCTTACATGTTGAACCCAGAAATAAACCCTGGTTTCTCAAAATATATATGGTTCACTTTTATTTTCCCTAGTTTTTCCTTTTCTCAATGTAAGTAAATATTGTTCTTGTCCTTCCCCGCTTTTTCAGTTTCTATTCTTCAGGTGTTTTTCCTTTAACTCTTTCAAACAGTTCTGAGGTTTTTGAAAACCTGACAGTACTTAAACCTATAACATTTCTTCCGTGTTTTGCACTTGCCTCGTTCACTTTTGCAAAATTTGGTATATTTTGAAGTTACCGAATGACGGAAGAAAAAATGGGTGATACCACCCTCCATGTGGAAACATCAATATCTGAATCACGCTGATACAGTGCATTTGCAACACCAAG
>NW_010245462.1:168297-177222 GCF_000690775.1 Eurypyga helias | reverse complement strand
CCTCAACATAAGCAAAATCCACCAGCAAAGAGGAAATATGTATTATTTCCTTTTATTTGGTTAGCACCCCACGCAGCTTAAAGCTATTGTAAACCACAGAATATCGTACTGCTTTATTCGCAAATGGTTTCATAAAATTAAACAGAACTCGCAGAGATGACCTGAAAAAACAGACAGACTGCTCACCAGATGCTGCATTCCACCAGCTTGGGTAAATAAACTAAGTTTGATCCAGTTAGTATAACAGTGGCTCCCAGGCAAGGTACCAGAGAAAACGCTGGTACCGCAGCGGTTGACCCAGAAGCATTATCCCTGTGCCTGGAGTGCAGGATCACAGGAAGTTGCAGATTCTGCAGTACGAGCACCCAAGCTGCTCCATAGCTCAGGTGTACACTCACTATGGGCCCCATCAAAAGCCTTTTAAAGTCAAGGACACTTCACCAGGCTTTGAACTAGACTAATTTCAAACACCTACCTTTAATATATGCCCTGATTAATCACATACTACAGAACAAACACTATTCCAAGACTTCATTCTTCCCATTTATATGGGCTCCTTTTTTTGCTAAAATGGCCACCTCTAACATTTTTGCTGAACTGATTTGACTCCACTGAGTTCATGTGAAAAACTAGGCTCTCTCCTGCCTCTGGAAACTGTGGTTTCAAATCAGCCTGGTACTCAAGTAGGTCCTCAACTTTCAAGTCAGAGATAATCTTTCTGAAGTCATGCATGCAATGAAATAATTTACATTAAAAATATTAAGTATAAGTACCACATGAAACCTTGGCCTGAGAGGTACACCTCCAGGCACAGTTCCCTTGAGCTATATTCATTTGGTTATAAATCAGAGAGTACAAGATCCTGACCAGTTATATCTCTAACTATTGGTAACACTGTTCACTGTTAAAGCAAGGGTCTTTAATTCCATCATATTTTATTTTCTCAGAGAAACAGACCCCTCCAACATGAAAGTATGGAAATTTAGGATATTTAGGTTAAAAAGAAAAAAAAAATATCTTTTCATTATGAAACATTTCCTTCCTTATCATAGCAGAAGACTTAAAAGCATGCTTGATTTCCAGCACAGGCATAGTCCCCATGACGTAAATGCTTAAATTAGTACATCTGCTTAAATGTGTTTCTAAATCAACATCAGGAGAAAAACTAAATCTGAGATGAGATTTGGCAGAGACAATTCAAGCCCAGGAACAAATTTTTTAACATATTCTGAAAAAATTTGGTCCAGCTGTATTCAACTTCTATGTAACATACAAAGAACCAATTAAGAGTTTCCAGACATTTTCTTGTTTTCGTTCTCATGTGATTTAAAATCAGCTTTGTTTCTTCAAACTTGAACTTCCCAAGCGATTAATAGAAGACTGAATGCTTTCCCAGTTTGAAACAAAAATCAAACAAACAAAAAGCTACCACCACCACCAAAAAAAAAAAACCCAACAAAACAGCAAACAAAAAACCACCAACACCCCTTTTGAAAAAAATAATTATTATTGTTTTAAAATGCCTTTCTGGGCATGCAAAGCATAGGTTTGAATCTTCTGGATGCTGCGTATTGCAGCTGCAAGCTGGATTTTGCACGCAGAACCAGATAGGAGATATGAAATCCTTTTAGCTCCAAGGCAAAATATTTCTGTCCCAGACAGCCCAGGCAAGGACTCCACGAACTCACCGCAGATGCCGTATCACTGCGGTATTGTGCTGGATGAGACGGTGAGCAATCGGTTCCTGCGTAGCCTCTCCAAGACAGTCATGATTATGGGTGTCCACGTCCTCTCGTCTTTTGTATCAGATGATGGATAGCCTTGCAATATTCATGTTACAGTAACTCCACACAGGAGGTAGAAATTTTACCGTTTGCTTTATTTCAAACACCAAACAAACCCACAGAGACCAACTTTATGACATCTCTAGGCTTTTGATGAGATCAAAGCAAGGAGCAGGTTGTGACAGAGATGCTGTCAGCCCTGCCTCATTAAATATCCACATGTTTGTGTTTGCCATGGCAAACCCACAGCCCAGAGCACCAGTGGAGTCATTGCAAACAGGGACACCAAACCTGGGAGAAGACCTGCTCTCCCAGCAGGATGGGGGAAGATGATGTTCAGCAGAGGTGAAAATAAACCTCCTAAGAACAAATCCATCAGACTAGCTACACTGAGGCTAACTCTGCACATTGAGTCAGCCCAAACAGTGCAAAATAGGTTAAATTACTGTTTCTTAAACGACTGTGCATTTTATATGTGCATTGCTCTGTTGAACGTTTACAGGTAATAGCGAGCACATGGTAACACATATAGACACGTGAATGGATTTAACCCCCGCCATAAGCCCTTCGCTCCTCTACTGAGACACTGCAGTTGCACTCCTGTTCCTGCAAAAAGCCGTGGCCAGGGAAGATGTGCTGCTCAACCAGGAATGGGAACATGTCAACACGTACCCAGCCTAAAACCTGTCCCCATCCTACATGCTCATAGGCATACATACGGCCCATGTGTGGGGGGCAGGAAGGCGTGAGATTAAAAGGAAGAAAAATGCCGGAGTGCACATCCCAGCTGAGATCAGGTTTATCCGACACGATCTTTCCTCGGGTCATAGATTGACTTTCGTTGGCTGCACCTGCCATTCGCTGAACTCTGGCTCATGAGTAACATTTATGATTTCACTGGACTCATTAAACTTCGGAAGACATTTGAGAGTAACGTAATTGATTCTGAAGGAATCACCATCCGCGGTGGAAACGCTGGAGGCAGAAACCGGGTCCCCTTGGACATGGCTCTGAGAACAGGCTGAGTCAGCAGTTCTCCAGAACTACTAAAGACTTCCTCTACCTTCAGGCACTAATTTGTCTGAAGACTTTTGTAAGGTTTTTACTAAAGAGAACCAGAAAGCCTATGAAAATGTGCTTTACTGGTAACACTTTCCATCTGTTCCCTCTGCGGCAATGGGCAGGGAACGGTGTGTTTGGAAACACCTCAAGCTAAAGCACTGGGGCTGTCAGGTCTGCCTGGGTTTTTAACAGTGCAGCTGTCAGTGACTTCACTGAGGTGGCAAACTCAAACCCCCCTGCCTCCCAGAAAACGTGCTTTTCTTGCTCTTTATCTTACACCCAGATTTCAGGGGTTCAAGCAAGAGCTTCCACACAGGATCCCTATGCTGACTGCATGAGTGATGCTCTAGGTGCAACATCCCTACGTGCTGCCTGGAGGATCACCCCTGTACAGCGCTGGATAGCAGAAGTGCTTTGGGGGTTTTGGGGTTGGTTTTCAGCTGGTTGGTTGGTTGGGTGGGTCTTTTTACATTGATATGCCTGCTTTTCCCCTTATTTACAGCACAATCAGCATGGAATAGCTCTGTCAAAATCAGTCAGATCATCACCTTGGGGGGAAAGAATAAGTTCATGAATCTCACAAATTAGCAAAAAAAAAAAAGTTTACTAAAAAAAGCAACAAACAACAACCAAATGAAAAAGTCAATGGCACTTGCTTTTTGGGTGTGGTTTTTTTGTTTGTTTTTTGGTTTTGTTTTTTTTTTTTTTGAGATTTCCTTCTCTTCATGTATCCTGTCAGAGCTGATCAAAAATTTTATAAATTCTTAAATCTCACCTTATTTTTCTTATACTGACAACCAAGTAACGTTTCGGAAAGATCAGATAAAAGATAGCATAAGCACTGTGTAGCAATTAATTCCAGAAGCAGGCAGCTCAAGGTCAATAGAAGTATCCCTGTATTTCCTGTACTTCAAAGGGGTAGTTTGTTCCTACTAATCTGTGTTTCATTGGCTAAGCAACCTTATTTTTATTCCCTCTTGTGCTTTTCCCAAATTGTAGAAACTTATTTATTGCTGGAAATCTTCAGCTACTATTGAACATCCACAGCAGAGAAATGGCCTGACCATTAATCCTACTTGACTGCCCTGTTCCACATTCAAAAGTTAAGATAATAACTGACTTATTGTTTAAACAATGTTCTTAACCTTTCCTGATGTCAAATTAACTAAATCATATGGTTTTAATACCCAAAGAGCTATTCAAAAGAAAATTAACGTATACATTCTTGTATCCAAAAGATAAGGAATTGCAGCTGAGTTACCAGTCTGCAGTACCAGGTTTATGACTGGGTGCAAAACCAAGAGGATCAAGTGGTCATAGTATTTCCCAACATGAACACACACACACAGACCAGCTATTTACAGTTCCCTCCTGGGGCCCATCTGTTACAACCAATAGGCATCACCTTCACGATAAGTGGATCTACTTTCTGATGGGATCCCCAAAAATTCCACATCATAGCTGTTGCAAGCTTGTTTTTAAAGCACTTGGAACCTGTTCACACCAGCAAGTTTAAACACAATCTCTTCCAACTACAACAGCCTGCCAACAAAGTCAATGCTATACCACATCTTGCAGTAGCTGTACCTTACTCTAATGCCATTTATAGTGCCAAACTATGCTCGAAACACAAGCCTCAGAGACATTTTCTTTTTCTATATCATAATATTTTAGCCAGTTTGTACCAGCCAAAAGTCATGGGAGGAACTGGCTTAAAGCAGGCAAGTTTTTACTGGGAACCAGACTCCCAGCTGTTACACAAGGTGAAGATACAGCCACTGTGTTTCACAATGTTAAGTTAATTCAATCTGATGTTCGATGTAGACATGAGCTTCTTATCTACTCAGACAGGCTGGCAGAGCATGAGGCATTGGTTCTTTTTTTACATGTGTTGTTGAAACACTGAGAAGATCTTCAGTGCAGTGAAGAATGACGAATCACAAAGGGAAAAGAGAGATTTAGGAAAAAGAAAGTTGAAGTTATCTGTGATAATAGCCAAGATAGGTAGAGAATTTGAGTTTTCAAAATACTTGCTCCAAAGTGTTTTGGGTTGGACTTTTTTTTTTTTAACCAGATTTACACAATTAGTGGGTGAAAGCAACAAAAGACTGGAGAAAACAATCTCCTGAAGACCTCCCACACTGCACCCAAGCGTGGACTCGAGTCATGAGGAATCCATAAAAGGGTTTGTCCCACGTGCCAGAAGACACAGACACCCTCCATCCCCAGCATTATGGAGAAAGATCTATGACTTTTAGTACAAAATACCACAAACCCAGGAATACTACCAAGTACTGCTGAAGGAGAGTATGAAACATAAAAAGACGGATGCTAGTAAATTTGCTTAAGGGCAGCAGGAACACCAGCACATGTCAGTCACCCAACATCCTACCTTCAGCTGGAGCCAGTCTCTGGTGATTCAGAGAGAAGGAAAAAAACCCACACCCACAAATAGACCAACTAAGATATCATCAGCAACCACGGGAAGAACAATTAACAGAAGCCCTGTTGTTCAAACAGAAGGAAAAGAAAGTCTCATTCCTGTGAGCTATGCTGGCAATCTTAGAACTGTGTTAATACAGTTAAGAATAATGCAGTTGAATTCTAGTCTTTGACTCTATTTTGAAGCAGTATCATAAGATCTTACACAGTCCCTGGGACAAAAGCATTGCTGTTGGTGGCGGAGCAGAGCTGAAAGCAAAAGGTACATCTCCACAGCCCGGTGTCGTGACCCAGGTGTAGGCAGCCCATCCCGGCCGGTGCTCCCAAGTGCGTCACCTTTACTGCACGTGTAGCGTGTCAGCACAAGCAGCTGCAGCCAGCTTTTTCCCCTGCATAACTCTCCCCCATTTTTTCTCCACTACCTCTTTAGAGATGCACAATGACAAGAGCAGCTGTCCTGGAGCAGCGGTCAAGTTTGCCTTGTATTGTGTTTTTTAGCTCCCTTTGCTATATTCAGTTCTGGCTTCCCCAGCCACCAGATAGGTGCAGCCCTACAAACGACTACCAGAGGAGACTGGAGCAGGTGAAGAGCTAGGGAAAGTCAGGGACAGTGTTCATTTGAGATTCACACCTGGGTAGAAAAGTAATTATGGTGAGCACAGGCTCTGACACATTGCGTACCATAAATACCCTTGCAATGAGTTCTCTGCAGCATCTTCTAAGAACACTCACTGCGGGCACATTTACAGCACAGGAAAGGATCCTGGATAAACACAGACCTACAAGATTTCTCTGCTTGCAGTCCTCCACGAGTGCTTATGATGCTTTCTGTTGATTCCTACTCCTAGAACTGTCTGGTTGTTGGATATAATTTTTAACACCTAGCAGCATTCCAGTTACACAGTGAGATCTGCTAGAGGACAGCCAGGCTTGTCCGAATCGGTCACTTCTTTCATTTACGCCTTCCAAATGGCTGAGATCTGCTTTTATTTCAAGCCTCCTCTATTTTTCCTCATTCTCTCTGTGCAGTCACCAGGCCACCTTCAACCTGGGAATTAGACCAAGCACATGAGGTAACCTAAAAATATGAAATACAACCCACTTTCTCCCACTTCTGTTACCCCCTTTTCAATTTGCCTGTGTCATTCTCCACCCCCATTTCTCCTCCTCCCCACATTTGCTTTTAGGAGGAAACTAGAAGGAGGGATGGAAAATAAAAGGGGCAGGGTCAGCAAAGCTGGGCTCAGCCTTGGCAATCCCCTGCCCTACTAACTTGTTGCTGAGCTGGTGGTTCAGGCTCTGAAAGCTGCACAGTGCCATTGTCCCCCTGCCAACGCATTTTCTCCACCAAGCCAGTCCTCATTAATGAAGCCCAGATGGGCTTCACTGACCTTGTACCAGGTACCCCAGGGCTGGCAGCAGCTCCTCGTTAGACATCAGCCTCATTCAGCCCACTGGAGGGTGAAGGCAGCGGCTGAGGGCTGTCAGGTCTGGCACGTACAGGCTGCTAGGGCAGCAAGGGAAAGGCTGCTGTATGCAGCAGACACACGGGTGGCACGACTTCCCGCACCTCGTGCTCGTTCTGCGTGGTTTCCCCAAACGTTAGGATGTGACACAGAAAAGGAGTTACAGGCATCTGCAGCAGATGATTCAGCTCCAATAGAGGAAGCTTATAGAGCCTTGAGGTAGTGAAAGGAACTAATCACACTGGCTCTAGGAAAACAAATAAGTGCTGAACAGGTGCCAAAAATGACTTGGCACTTCCAGTCACCTTGCAGTTCATTTCCAGTGCAAGCTGTGAGGCAAATACAAGAAAACTTTTTTCCTGTTTTACATGTGTCACCCTGCAGAGGTCTTGAAAAATGACAAAGTACAGAGGAGGAAGGAAGCAGCCAAAGCAGCACAATTAGGGGACAAGAACATCAGTCCTAGCAACCTTTTAAGGGAGGCAGACCCAGAGCCACATCTCTGGGCACCGTTACCGGTATCATCCCCAGGCACAGCGGCCACGAAGTCCCTGGCTGCAGAGGGGGGTGAGTGGGGAGCAGGTGGTTACCTTGGTACATTGAAACACCCTCACGCTGACCACGAGGAACCCCTACCACCAAACCTGTCTGCAAGCATTAGCTCTTCAGCCGATAACGCTCTGGAGGTTCACACAGCCGAAAGCAGCACAAACAGCTGAAAGCTCCAGGTTTATCAGCAGCCCAGTACCGGGAGTGTGTCTGAAGGGGGCTGCTGGGTTAAAGTCAGATGGCTTCGAAATAAAGGAAATAAATGTAAAAATATGAGCTGTGCTAATAATGATAGATCTGGAATACAAATTGCAATGGGCTACTGCTGTTTATAATGTTGACCTTGCTTTTTTTGTTTTTTAAATCCACTGCGAAGGACAGACATACCACCTACTGCCTCGTCCACCGGAGGAAGGACTGAAGCTATTTTTGGCATTCGTTATGGTCCAGGTGGCCCATCTGGCCTGATTCACTTGGCCAGTTTTCCTTTCCATCTGGGAATTTTGACCCTCCTGCTTTCCAACTAATTGTATCACATTATCTCCTTTTTGTTCCCCACTTCCCTCGCTGCAAAAGGTTGCAAAAATCTCATGCACTGCGTTAGAAAGTCTCAATTAACCTCTAACCCTGCTTCAGTGCATGCGGCTTGGGTTACTTCTCACACCCAACGGTGGGCCCATTAACACGTTGTCGTAAAACAAAAACTGTTTTGACGGGCTGTAATTGCTGCTAAGTGATGCCGAACAAAGGCTCTCTTGTCCTGGGGCGGCCCGGGCTCAGCCCGGCTCCCAGCTTCCTGGGATGGGGCTCAGCCCGCCCCACATCCCTCAGGCCCTTGGGTGAAGGAGCCCCACGACACCCCACAACCCCAGCTTTGGGCAGGGGCTGCTGCCAGGCCCCGCCAAACCGTAAGAAAGGTTTGGGGTGATGGGTTTTACCCCTCCTTTCTCCTCCTGCCACCAATATAATTAGTTTATGTTAGCTGGAAAAGGTCGGAGGTGACCGGAGGGCAGGGCCCTTTTTGTTTTTAGGCAAGATAGTGGAATAATTGCTTGACGCTCAGATCTGCAGGTGCTTTATGAAGCTCATTTGGCGCTGGCAGCCCGCAGTGAAAGCTGATTTCCCTGGAAAACGCCGGATTTCATGTGACAGGGTTTATTTGCTGTGGCAGGAGTGATTGTCCATTCATGCCATTCATCATTAGGGTACCTGCTACAGTCAACACTTACCTTAGCTGCTAGTCCTTTTAACACTTGTTCTCCTTCTCCCTAAAGGCTGACTATCTGCAGCCGAGGCAGGACCAAGCCTTTCCCAAGAGGGTGTGAAGGGATTCCAAGAGAGTTTGTGCCTGCCAGCTCTCCTCCTGTCCCACCTGATGCTGAAAAAGCCTTCACAGGCAGTGACAGAGCCACTGGTCATCCTGCACAGACTGAATTTACCCTACATCCTCTGGCCTGCCTGACCATGACTCCAGGCAACCTGTAATGGGGATTTACTGGGTGAAGCAGGTATTTCAGGCCCAGGCCACTCCTCAGTCAAGCTGCAGGAATGATTCTATCCATTTTGCCATGCGTGCTCCACTCAGAGAGCTGTAAATACACAGTTTGACAAACAAACACCCC
>NW_010245462.1:162153-168281 GCF_000690775.1 Eurypyga helias | reverse complement strand
AGAGATAGACTGAGCATTTCAAAGCCCTCCTTTAAGCTGAAGTAAAGTTTTTGATGAAAATGTCTTTTACACCCATTCAAATCAAAGTTTCAAAGAAACTGTCAGAAAATGCCTCCAGAAGATAGATGAAATGATGCATTCCAGTTCTCCAAAAGATGAACAGCCCTTAGTCCCTGCAGACTGGCCTGCACAATGCTCTGGATGGACATCCTCTGTGCAGAGTGCTGCTAATGCGTAGCTGGGTGACAAGGATCAGCTGTAGACCCTCGTTAGCAGCACAAGGTTCCATCACAAAAATAGGTGGGACCCTGCTGCCTTACCACGGGGCCTTTGCAGAATAATTCAGTTATTCCTAGAGCCTTTATTACAGCAGCTTCCTGGGGCATCCCAACGGCCACACAAGTTCTCTGCAGAGCAGCTTGTCTTGCATGCAAAATTGCATCTTCTGCTAGCAGAGTCCTCTCCCCATCCCTGCACCCCCTGATAGCCAGGGCAGCCCCTTCTTCAGGCATCTACCTTAAGGGCACAAGGTGGACCAGGACAGATGTAACCAAACAGAGAGGATACTGCAAGACAACCTATGTGGTGTTTGCAGGGCACATCCATAGCCCAGATATACCTGAGAGATTCCAGAAAGTAGCTCTAGCACATCTCCTCACCCATCCTCTATCCCAAGGCAGAATCATTTCTCCCTGTACTGTTCTAAAAAGTTATTTTCTATCTTCTTCTTAAATATGTGCAGTTCTTAAATATGGAGCCCCCCAGCAGACAACCTGGCAGTGTACTGTTCTTAATGCCAGAAAGTTTGTCCTGCTACTTAGCCTGAATCTTTTTGAATGCAATTTAATCTCACCACTAATTGTCTTACCTGCTACAAGAACAGAATTTTCCAACCTACTTCTTCTGAAGAAGCCTATATAGTAGCAGAAGATCCTCATTACACCATGTCGTTAACCTCCAGAGCACAACCAGAAAACTCATTGCCACACTGTCATCTTAACCCTTTGTGAAAATCAGCAATGCTCAGGCACTGTTTGTAATAAAATAAAAACCACCCCATCTTTTTTAAATTCTAAACACCACCCCCCCACCCTCCCATTCATTCACATTTCTAGTGGGCTATAATCTTTGTTTCTTACTGTAAATAAAAGCTAAACAGCTTCAAGCATTAACGTTTCAAAGCAGCCTGCACTTGGAAACACACCAAAATAGCTATTCCAGAGTATCTGGAATAGCTGTTTTAGTTAATTTCCAGGCACAGACAAATCTTACGATTTAACCTCCTGATGCTGCCTGCAACGGGTTGCTGACACCAAATCCCAGCGCTAACCTCCTGTGCCTGGAGGTACCACCAGGCCTTGAGGAAAGGAAACTATCACAGCCAACAAATTACATCTCAGACATTTCCACATCAGTATGTATTTCTGGCCTACTGTACTCATTACCGGTTTATATTGTATTTAGCTGTTTATCTTCTGGCTGAGGAATGAAGTTTCTACAAACATTATCTAAGCCCTGATTAATAATGCATAGATATTTCCTAACCAGTGTAAATTGGCACTTCTCCACTGATGTGCACAGAGCTACTTTAATTTATATCAGGTGAGGATCTAGCCTGCTTAAGAGCGTGTTAACAGAAGACAAAGCCCAAATAGGTTTTATCTTCAGTGATAAACATTGCATTACACAGTGCATGTAGGATATACCTTCTCAGAAATACGATCTTGGCTGTAATGTGTCCTAGGCACAATAGCTGGAAAAGTTTGGAACTTTTCAAGAAGGGGTGGCTAATGCCAAGAGCTGGCACTTCAGGCCTGAATTTAGACAATTTGTTACTGCCTAAGTAACAAGTGCTCATATCTAGCAGGACACTTAAGGAAAAAAATCAGGTCTCTGGCTCACTTCTGCAGCCCCTAAAAGGAGATGTGCACCAGTGAAAGCTGGGCACCTCCGAGCAATCCCGAGCAAAGACAAGCTAGTGCTGGCCAAAGACAGGCCTGGGCACAAAAGTAAGATGGCAACATTTCTGTGCCTGTTTTGGCAAGCAAATATTACCTACCCAAGGAAGCTTAAGATCTGAAATACAGGCACAAAAGAAACTGAAGTGCCCAGCAGATGTACAGCCATAGAGATGTCTGTTTTCTGAAATCAGCTGGTGGAGTCTAGTACCTGAAGTCACACCTACCCGCCCCACCTAGGTCTCACTGCAGTCACTACCGGGTGCCTTTTGTCAGTATTTCACTTGTGAGCTCTAAAGCCTGCCAGATGAATGGGTACAACCGCAATCCTCCTCCAACAGACCAGGATTTACTTCTGTAACTCCAGGAGAAAAGCCCCTGCAAACAGGACAGGTCAGTTCTCTTCCTGGCCCTTCTCGGTGACCCTGAGAAAATCCCTTTTCTTTCTGTTCCTCCCTTTCTTTTCTCACACTTGTCTCTCTTCAGGGTGGGTCACATCTCTCCAAATGCAGATGGTTGATGCTAACTGTAACTGTATGAGGAGTAGCAGAGTCACTTTTTCAAGAAGATTTAGTGCTGTGCATTAAATACAGATGCCTATAGGATCTAGCATGCCATCAGTACCACTATGATAGCTGTTCCTTGACACAGGCTAGAGAAATAACTTAAAGCATTCTCCACGACAAATCAGAATAGCAATTTATCAACAAAATCCCAAAGCAAACATAAAATAAACTATTGGGAACTTGCGTTTGCTTTACGTTGAAAATTCTCCACAGAGACAGAAGATACACAATTTTTTTAATAAGTTACACGTTACAGATATTTCTGTGATTAGACACTGCAATTTATATAAACAGTGAAGGGAAATGATGCATTAAATGTAGTTTTAATCTTTGAGGAGGTCACGCTAATCTTTTCCCAGGGACACAACGAGCAGAGACAGCACTAAAATCAAAGCAAAAAGGTAAGAGTGGTATTTGCTTGTCATGTCCCAACCTTTTGCCTTTATAGCTGCAGAATTTTCCTCTGCTCTTTTCACCCATGATTCACCAGCAACGTAACCCACTGAACTGTTGAAGCAAAGCCTATTATTAGATTATTATCTTTAAGAAAGGAGACTAATTGTAGGACAACAAATGCCAAGCTCGTGAAAGATGGCTTGAGTCTTATGAACAGATGATGATACCTTCCAACGCCTGCTCCTTTTCATGTACGGAAGGCTCAGATGCCAGTTTCAAATAGGACTGAATCACTGACATCTACTCAAAAAGACGTCTGGAAGTAGAAGATATCATGTGGTGAAAAGGAACAATAAATTAACTACAAGAACAACATCATTTTCCCAGCATCAAGGAAAAAAGAAAAATAATTCAACTGTATACAAGTGGACTTCCAGTCCAGAGGTAAAGCATCCGGGAATCAATAGCAGAGGCGGGGGGACAACTGACGTACAAAGGATGCAGGGAATTTAAGCAAATTAATAGCTGTGGGAAGATGAAAGAAAGATGACTCAGTCGTCAGGCAAATAATTTTGTTTCCTCTCACAGCCGTCATTACTAGTTATTTGATACAGATTCCCATTAAGCTGGCTCAAAATAGGTCAAACAAATGTACCTATGGATTGAGCCAGATCTGCACGGCTACTGATAACATGAGCCCTGACAAAGCATGGCTCAGTCTCTGGAGCACAGCTCTTGGGATGCACCAGCTTTTCTCTGTCTGTGGGAGTGTTCTCAGACATTCAGACCCAGTGACCTCCAGGAAGATTTTTCAGAGACATACAGCTTGAATTGTTGTCCTAAATCCACAAAGTGACAGCCTTCAGCTCTATCACTTCTCAATTTAGTGAGAGCTTCCAAGAGCTCTGCCTTTAGAAAGATAGCAAAGAGCATCACACAGGACTCAAAAACCAAAACCGCTGCTTGTTAAGTTTGCCGTAACAGTCAGATAAAGTGACCGTTCCACTGAAGCACCTCGATTCAGGTGTTCAAATGGGACCAGAGTGGGTGAGGAATTTTCATTCATTCAAATCAAAGCTATTCACTGATGCCCTGGATCAACCAATCTGGAAGCAAAGTTTAAAGGAAATTTCAGCTCTTTTAGTGGGAAGTCGCCCATCCCATTTCCCAGTTTGCTCACACATTTAACTTGGTGAACTCCCGCAGCAGTAAGATTGACAGGGTAACTAATACACTGTGTGAAGTAGTACAGTAAAGCCTCGTTAATATTCCCATCGCTAATCCACACACCTCGTAATTCACACACAGAAAGTGGTCATCTCTTCCCCCTTCTCTGCTAAGATTTAATAGATTGCTTTAAGAAATTCTCACATTACCAGGAGTTCAGGAGTATTACGAAATGTGTTCCTGGACGTTTCTTCCCATACATGAAGGATGAATACAAATCACCACATGGTCTGTTCACACAACAATGGATGAAATCCGCAGCTTTACAATCATTTCCACAGCTGTTAGTATGCATGATCAAAATGTGATTGTTTTGTGTTCCCTATTTCATCTAAACAAGCTCAGTTAAAAATTTCATTGAAAAACATCATCGCATTGTGAACGGAAGAAGTGGCCTATTTCTAATGTTTCCTCCAAAATCTGTAAGGCCTTAGGAAAATTCCTTTCAAAGGCTTTTTGACTGCAAAGTTACCTCATGCTGTAACTTAAGTTACCACCTCACACAGAAGAGGAATTATTAACTTAAATGGGTGGGCTTGTTAGCTTGCCTTGGCTGGCCCACAGACAAGATATCTGAGTAGTGACTAGATGAGTACCTCTAATTCTCCAGTGTTTTCCCATCACTCCTGCTGGGAAGCAGGAAGGACAACAAAGTTTTCCTGGATCCACTAAAACACAGCTTGTAGAGCAGCCCAGCCCAGCAGAGCTGTCTTGAAGAACTGGGAGCCTGTGAATTAATTCTTTCATCAGGATTTCCAGGAGAACTGTTGGGTCATTTCTGGGCCCAAGAGAAGTTCAGCCTTTGTCCTCATGGCAAAATAAGTGGGTTACCCAAGTCAAACAAGCTCGCATCACTTCTCTCATGGGGACAAGCATGGTGAAGAACTTGCACAATCTCTTACTCATTCTGTGTCCTCGGCACAGCTAACCACAGAGCTGGGGACCACATCCAGAGTCCACAGCAGCCATGGAGAAGATCCTTCTCAAATCTAATGGAGTAAAACCTGACAGACCCTTTATGTTACATCTGTCACTGCATTAAGGAAAAACTCACCAACTGCATGCATGAGTTCCTAGTTATTTTTTATTTTTTCTTTCCCCTCAATGTATCCAAGCAATTTAGAACCTGCTTGGGTACAAGAGAAATCCTGCCTATTTCTGACAACAGTCCTTTACCACTTTACCAGAGCCTGATGAAATGAAGCTTTCCTGCTGTGTACGGCAATAACATCTGCTCTATTGGCTGCCCTCACTTAGCTCCACTAAACTTCATCTTACAACTGCTTGCTTGAAAAACAAGCAAACAAAACCTCCAAACTCCCACTTTAATAATTAAAATAAATAACTGGAAATAAATTGTAAACACTTTTCTGACATCACATTAGCGTTGTACATTACAGGAGGACACTTACGCTAAGGCTGAAATTTGGATTTGAGGCCAAGTGGCTCAGCTCCTCAGTGGACTCACACCAGTTAAAGCTACTTAAATTCTTAATTTCTTCTCTTGTTGCTGCTAATGGAAACTATTTAGTCAACAGCAACTTCACCGTTGTGTTGAATACAGAATCCCCCAACACATTAATGATATCAAAATACCACCACTGCTGCTGTCCCCAAAAATACTGTCAGTCACTCCTCAGCAGTAACAAGTTGCCATCCCCTTCTCTGGGGCTCAAAAAATCATCACAGGAATCAGTCTAATTTCCTTTTCTAAGCCTATATATTAGGGATGTCATAAGAGCAATCCGGTCACTTAAATGAATTAAAAGGTTATCCAATAGACCAGATGCAAGAGAATCACTTAGGTCAGGAAAAGCGATTATTCCCCTCTGGAGCAGCTCTGTTGTTTTGACCTCAGTAGATGAAGTTATTTATTTTAAAATGAAAGCTAAACAAATAAATGAAAGGCAACACAAGACCCAAGAACTTGCTCTTGTTTGTTTGTTCTTGAGTTTTGAAGGCTTCCCTTTATGGGTGGGTG
>NW_010245462.1:119122-162143 GCF_000690775.1 Eurypyga helias | reverse complement strand
AAAAAAGGGTAAATCAATTAATATTTATGGAGACATCTGTCAGAAGGACCTACTTTAAAAGATCTTCTGTATTAAAAAAAAAAAATTACAGACTATTAATACTAGTATTAATATTATTAGTATCAATGCTATTAGTATTAATAGAAGTAATAGACACAACATGCAGCTCTTGTTCACCAAAAGCATTTACTCATTGCAGAACAGATTTTTTCTAGAGTCTGGATTCTTTCGCAAAAACGAGCAACGCAGCCTTTCCTGCTGCCTGGACTGGCCTTGCCACTTCATACTGCAGCTTCTACAAAACACTCCAAAGTGCTATTCCTACTGACCTACTGCATACAAGCCACTCCAAAAATTGATTCTTCCTTGAAGATATTGCCTCCTGTCAAAATCAAACATGGGCTTTCTCTTAAAGAAAGAATAAACTGGGGGTTGGAAGTAGATGATCTTTAAGATCCCTTCCAACCCAAACCATGCTATGATGCTATGATTCATGTTTCCTTCCTTATTACCTTCTGCAGCGAAGTGGGGGAAGACTCGGACCTAACTGAAACACAGGTCAGCAGACAGACCCAGGGGCGAGCAGGGATGAGCTCTGCCACTGGGCAGAGGTCCGATTTCCAGCGTGCCCCTTTGTCTCCCCCTCAATTCTCTGTGCCGTTGGCTGAGTGTGCAAGTTCTTCAGGGCTGAAACTGCCCCGCCGCAGCGGCATCTGCAAAGGGCTGTAACCTGGAGAGCAGAGACCCTCATCACCCTCCCAGTGATGTGGTGCAGGGACCTGCTTAGGCACTCAGCAAGACTGACTCTGAGCTGTTTGCGAGGTGCGAAGCAGGGCTGATCTTAAACCTTGAAGCATCTGCCACATATTCATCTGTAATTCCTTCAGGAATTATATGTAGATTAATAATCCTGTTAAACCTTCTTCTGTCATCAGGATAACCTTCCTCCCTAACCATACTCCCTGAAGTAAAACGTGGAGCTATGTTGAACCATTACTACTGCCACAAACCTTGAGCAAGAGACAAGAGTGTACTGAGCTGGCAGCAGTGGAGCCAGGCTCAGGGCTGAGTCTGATGTCGTTCGGCAGAGTTTACATCCATGCTGATGGGGATGGGAGGCAAGGTATCCCTTAGACCTTCTTGGCATTTACTAAAATAATACAACAAGCCACCCCTTGTATTAATAGGCACCTCCCTTGGAAGTTATCATAAGGGTAGTCCGTTCCAGCTTACCTTACTCACAATTTGGCTCAGACCCTGAGTTTTGGCCTGTCTGCATCTACTTATCCAAAGGCAACTCTCCCTGTTGCAGCCTAGCTCTGCATCTGGCCACTGTGAAGGAGCAGCTATGAGCCCCGTTGCTTCCTAACGGCCAATTTTATACAAACTTCTTTTGTTCAGAACAGGGTTATGATAGCAAAGCCACAGGTCCAACATGATTAATTAAACTACAGAGTTCCTCTAATACAACCACCAATAAAAAAAGCAAAAGTCACCATCATTAAAAGGAATCTATTTCTGCCTCCCTGCTTATTAACTTAGACTTTCTCCCAAGAACACTATTTATTTTGTCAACTTGTTATATAAAAACTATTCCTCCTGGGGAGCACCGCACATACACACACACAGATAATTACTAATAAATTGCGAAGCTCTGGATTTCACAAATTAATTCTGGCTTAACCTTGCCAATCATAATCTGCCAGCAAGTTCTCAGGTCTAGCCATCACGTTTTTGGTCCAACTAAAAGCAGGAATTTTAATACTTGCATTGCAATTCCATATAATAAAGACTGATGTTTAAAAAATATTGTCATTGTTAAAAAAATATTTAAAGTAAGCTCAAAAGCTTTTACTTTTAGTATTTATAAAGGAAATGATTGCTATTTTTCTTGGGAAATTAAGTTTGCACACCTACCTAGAACATAATTTGCTTCTATTTTTTTAATACCTATAAATTGGATTTGACATGTCTTCCTTTATTAAGCTTCTAAATTTGTCCTCGAGTAAATGTGTGTTTGTTTAAAGTAGTTTAACACAGTGGTTCAAAACCACTGGGGCTGCCAGGGCAGAATTTTGAACTTTATGCTCCCAAGAAATGTGTGGCCTTGACCTTGCCAAAAACTCCGTTTTATGTTTAAATGGTCACAGATTTAATAGTGGGCTGCAAGAAAGACTTGCCATTAACTTGCCTTCACTTTCCTCCCAGTTAACAAAACACTTATGTCCGCAGTGGATGCTGTAAGAATTGAATTAGTTATCTAGGATAATCTGTCCACATTAGCAAATGGTGTCCCGCTAGGTCAATACAGAAATTAATTGTGGGATCTTGTCAAATCCACATTGTTTCCTGGCGTAGTTGCAAGCCACTCAATTAGACACCTTTCAAGGCCTTTTGCTGGTCTAAATGTAGCTAATTGCTCTAGTTCTGGATGGGGGTGATTCATCTCCCAGATGTCTCAGCTCTCCGCAGCTCTGCTCAGCAAATATCAATACATACACATCCAGCCGACAGGATATTCTTGTGAACAGGATATTTTTACTCATGCCTCCTTTTTATATGATTAATCCCAAACAAGGAAGGTCTCCTGAATCACGCTCTTGACACGGCAACTCCTTTACGTCTGCTGGCTTCCCACACACGAGGGATTAGGCATGAATGCAGCCCCTTTGTCCGTGCTCTCCAGGTGCAGCACTATTCACACTTGAGCTTGACAGCGTAACATAACAGTTTTTATTTGCCGGTCTCCTCTGTCAAGTATTCTTTTCTCTTCTGCCGCTTCCTCATTTGTCCATATATCAGTGGCAGGGCTGGCCAAATTGAAAATGAATGAAGCACAAAGACAGACTGTAGTTTCCACAGTGACGGTCTATGGGAAAACAGCGCGCGGTTCGTTTTTTTTTTTATGGAGTCCTCAAAGGTCACTGGTAGCACTCAGAGCTGCGAGTCCCAGAGGCAAAGACCAGAGCATCTGGTCATCCACTGGTTACCAGCTTTCAAGGAGAAATCCTCGTGCGTTGTTTCTTAAGAGCCATGGGAGGAGGTGGGGAGAATTAAAAAATACAGTAACCTTGAAGCCTCTTCCCCAGCCACCATTGTGTAAGTAGATTCAGGAATACAGGAATAAGGGAGAGAGAGCCAGCTTGGTAACTCAGTCCCTGTGGTGTAGGACGCAGCACTGTACGTGGGAGGTGTGTGCTTCCAGCCTTGGTGGGTGGCTGCAACGTGAAGCTTTAACTAGATCTGGCGCAGCACCTTTGGCTATATAAAACCTCAGCGAGGTTCCCTGTGAGGAACGCACACTCACCTGCCATTAACACAACCAGCCACCGGATGTCTTCATTGCTCCATGCCAATACCCCTGGAAAAGCATTTCCTCATGAATGGAAAATTAGGTCTCTTCGGGATGGCAATACACAAAATGACCCCTGGAAGACAACAGCTCAGCCCACTGGTGCATCACATCTGTGCTTTAGTAAGGAGCGATGCCCAGTGGTTAGGACATTGGCTTGAGGAAGAGGGTTTTCTTCAACACAGCACGACTGTCCCTGGGACCCTCAGTTATGATGTAGGTCACCTAAGGCTCTCCGTTGGCGAACTGGAATGCTGCATATCTCCTGCTCGTGCAAGCCTCAAGAGACCAGCACATCCAGAGAGCATTTTGTAATGCCGAGGTCCCTTCTGCAGAACTGCAGTAACGAACCTGTCATACACCTGCCTTGCCTGGTCCTTCCACCCCTCTGCCCGCTGCAGTACGCGCCACCACAACCACTACAAAGGAGCAACACTGGCCAACCTTGAGAGCTGGTTCTCGCCCAGCTCTGCACGTTTGCGTCCAGCTTCAGAAGAAAAAAAGAAAAGGGAGCAAAATGAAGTCTATTTCATTTATATACATATATACACACACACACACAGATAGCCACTGTAAGCAGCAACTGTGACATGGTGGTAGCAGAGGCCAGCACTGAGCTGGACAGCAGCACTGCGAACACGCAGAGCAGAAAGACATCACCTCCCATCTCCCTTCAGATCCCTGGAGTGTGTTTGTCAGTTGATTAATATTTCTTGATTTCTTCTTTTTCTTTAATAGTAATCCTACCTTTCATGTTTTTGCTTGTCACTCTTTCTCCTCCTTTTTACTAGGTGTTTGTAATTCTGGATGACACTCCTTATACTGTCACTGCTTCCCAGGATGGGAGTAGTGCTGAGCACAGAGCCCCTAAACATTCCTTTATGGATCCTGACTTCTGTGTGAGGCAGAAGAGAAAGTTCCTCTCAGCTGGCTACTCATCCTTATCAACACCTGCCTCCAGTTTACGCTTCCAGCCGTTACTGCCAGGGCTGGGCTGGAGATGTTTCTGAACAGTTCACCGGAAGCAGCTACTACAGCCTGTGGTCCTTCGTGCTCTGCTCCCAGCGTTACTGTCTTCATTCCTAGGACATGTGCTGCCAGCACTTGGCTGAGGCAGATCTGGAAATGTCCTTTTCAATCCTGCACCAGGCGGGAAAGGCTCAAGAGATGTAGCCCAAATGCTAAAACTGAAGTAACACATAATTTCAGTGAAACATATTTCTGAGATCTCACGAGGCCTCAGCATAGCATTATAAAGAAATTTATCTTTCTTATCAAAACTGTTCATGTGCTAACAACTGCATACTTGTGTAAGTGCTCTCATATGGCTGGGTCTATGTGTGATATAGCAGCCATTCAAAGCCTTGCTGACTCAGAAGTTTCTTGGTAATTCCACTATCCCTTGGATCAACTCTGCCTTTGGGGGAGACATAAAATCCTACAGCCTTAAAAACCAGCCTACTTAAGGTTTTCTGCTGTTACCAACTCCCTTGATATCTCAATTCCATTCACTCAGAAATTACAGCAACAACATTTCTAATCTTTCCCATACCACTGTATGTATGTTACCGTGATTGTTTTATTAGTGAAACAAATTAATTATGCAACTTTTCTGCAGTGAGCAGACTAATCAATTTTTGCACTTTCAGAGCTGTGGTAAGCCTGTCACTGGCTAGCAGATGCACTTGGTTAATTTCTGAAGTAGCTGGGGTCCCAGATGCAGCAGGCGCAGCGCTGGAGACAATGTCTTCTGACAGGAATACCGGGGACCTTGGAAAGCTTTCTCATCCAGAAAGTAAGAGAAGCCTGGTATTTCCAGTCCTCACTTTATGGGAGCCTCTTGAGAGGCCAACCAAGTGTTTTTTTTAAATCTGGATTAATATTTTTTAAATAATAGAATTATGCTATTTAGCATATTACTGCTCCACTATTATCTAACAGCAAGTGAAAGTAACTTTGGTGTGATACTCCTTAACACAGACTGAAACTATTATTAATAGAATTGATGATATAGTATGTCATCCTTTTATTTTCTGGATTTTTTTTTTTTAATTATCTCACTTGTTCTGACTAACGATCATCGTCATATGCTTGCTTTCTGTATCACACACTCAGGCTTTCAAGCATTTTCTTCTGGTTTCCATTTCAGATGGAATGTTTCAGGAGCTTTAAGCCTCCCGAAAATCAAATAATAGTTGAGTCTTTTGTTTTGCTTTGCTTTTAAAGAATAAAGCTAATGAAAAGTAGGCCAAGCTGAACCCTGTTTTCCCAAGCATTATTCTTGAAATCTGTTAGCACCCTGTATCTCTATTCTTCTCTTAGCACTGTAGTGTTTACAAGCTCTTTAAGCGTGCATTCACATGCCAATTATGCCAAACAGAGGGATTCAGACGTGAGAGATGAATCCCAAATTTGGACAAGTAACAGTTTGGAAAAGCTATTTTAAAAAAAAAAAGGGGGGAAAAAAAAAAAGAAACCATCACCCAGATCCACAAATTCACATTTCTTTTTGGCTTTTTTCCAGGCTATGTCTGCAGCATTGAATGGGGAACTAATGCAGAATACATACACAGAAGTTTATTATTCCACTGCTGCTCAGAGAATTTAATGCCAGAGAGAACAATGCAATGTGTAAGGGGACAATAGCCCCTTATAGCCAAGTTTTGCAATTTAAGATGAAAAGTAGGTGTCCTGCTATGCTGACAATTGTAATCCTTGTTACAACAAGCAGTGCTACAAATCCCTTCAACACCAGCACCGGAGCTAGGTCTAAGTACACCACTGTTGATACTGCATTTGCATTCAGCTTGCCCCTAACCAGCAACCTGGTTAACACAACTGCAGGTCTTAGCTGTATCTGTTTTAAAAGTACAACCACCTGCCACACTGTGAACAAAAAAGAGCTCGGCCCTCCTACTCCAGTTTCTGCACAGTCTTGTACAAAGCACAGCTCACTCAGAAGTACTCAAAATCTAAGTAGACATGCACTAGAGGTCTTACTCCAATAACCTCACAGATGAGAAAGTGAACACATGCACTGAGTGAGTAAATATATGCTGCTTCTGGTACAGTGCAAATTTAATGGAGTTTTACTTCTTTATTACCTTTTTTTAACATTACTGCTTTGCTTAGGCTGCCTTGCAAGGAAACACTGATCTTTCCATCTGGTAATTTTGGTTTTGGGCACATGATTTGTCAGGCAGAGCCACATCTCAGCTGCATCTCTTGTGTCTCTTCAGTCAATAGCTGACCTAAGTTACTTCCCCCAGCTATCAGGGCTCTGGAAAGGCATAGTTGCTGTTTAATGAATACCAGTGCAAAGCCGCTTCAGGATCCAAGCCCTGAAAACAACCACTCCCAGTGTCTCTATTAACCCTTCTGAGCATTCAGAACTTAAGTAAGGGCTTTGTGACTTTGATTTGCACCTGTATTTAGATAGAAGCCTTCCAGCAAAGACCCAAATATGTATCCTCCTTCATCTCTCCATTTCTCCCTGACATGTGATTTTCCACCTCAGAAAGTTTATACTGGAGAGCCAGAAATCACAGCAACGCAAGATAAGAACCTATTTTGGATGGCACAGACCCAGGCAAACACCTGAAAGTTATGCCACTACAGAGAGACCAGACTGCACCAGCAGCCTTAGCGGAATAATCACTTTTTAGGAATCGAGGGAAGCTTGGAAACCAGCGTCAAGGAATACACTTCAACATGGAATTAGATATTCTGCTGGCACCTGAGCACTAGGCATCATAATGAATCCTCGTTCCCACAGATGGGATGTGTAAGATCCAGGGTTTTCTAGGAGAAACCACGTGATGCCCTGAAGAGGCAGATCATGGGTAGCTCTTCACTGTGGCCATGAGAAAGCTGGGGGCCCAGCTGGGATAAGTGGCTGCCTTGGGCATCACCACCTCAGATGATACCCGTAGCTAGTTGAGAGCACGACTCTAACTCACCTCAGCATAAGATAATGTTTATATACTATACACAGATACCCTTTTCCCCCCTTATAACTGAGCCAACACAGAGAATTGATTTGAAGCTGAAATTAAGTGTTGGACTAAAACTTGTCCAGAGCATCTGCTGAGGGATGAAATACTGATTTTTTTTTTTTTTTAAATAAATAAAGAAGTGAAAGTGTGCCTTGCCTCTCTATGGTTTGAAATTGGAGAAGCAGCAAAATAGCAAGTTAGAGAATTGCTACCCTAGCAGAAACCTCCAATGATATTTTTGGTCTGGTGATACAAGACAGAGCACAAATTGCTTTTGTCCAAAACATAGAGCAAGAAATGAGAAAGTTTAGATAGGAGTCTGTAACCTCACTCCTCACAGTATAGAAAGTCTGCATAACTAAGGACCAGGCTGCAGCCTGCGTTGTTTTTCAGCTGCAGGTCACTGGTTTGAACCCCGCCCAAGTGACAGGGACAGAGCCATTGCCATCTGGTAGATGTCAAGTGGCTCCTGTGACATGAGCTGTCATTGACAGCACAAAGCATAGCTGACAGGTAGAAACACCTCCAAATTTTCAGTCACTTAGAGTAATTTCATCTTTGCTGAGCGTAGTGCCGGACCGAGATTGGGATGCTTTCCCTGAATGAGGATGAAGGTGCACTGAGGAAGAGGCACACGGGAAGCTTACACTCTTGCAGTCTCCACATGGTGAATCCACGTTAAAAAAGAAATAAAAAGAAAACTTATTGTTGAAGGCAGAAAAAGATCAAAATAATGGATTTTTCACATAGCTAAATTGACAAGAGACTCAAATAAGCAGAATTACAGTATCAAATACATGATCATTCTTACTAACTAATGGTTATTAGCCTTATAAAATATCTTCTTTATTCATGTCAACTGAGCTGGTGTTTCTTTCCCATTCTGTTGTAATTCTTTCTTCTTTTATGAAATGTAATTACATTTCCACAAACGTCATGTCTACAGAGGGAGCGTGCCAGAAAGCTATTAGACTAGTACTTGTCTTGCTGCGATGCCAGATGCAGTATGCATTGATTTTCTGAAGATCATGAGGTGTCTCATTTTGCCCAATTCTCCCCATCTCCATGAAGGCACACATGCAGACATCAACACTGCCGGCGTACAAAGGTGTCAGTTCATAAGATCACCCAGTTTAGCTCACTTCCACCACAAGTAAGACGCAAGTCACCTAAGTTATTATGTACTGCTAGAAAATAGCGTTAAAAGAATGAGAACCACTATTTCCATAGTGGATTACTCAGACCTGCTGCAGTCATCTCAAAGTCAGGGCTGCACAAATATTAGCATACATAGTAAGAGTTTTCCCATTCCTAGATTCCTGTGGAACAAATCTGGAATTTTGCTGTGCCTTTTTTATTACGATGTTTTCACTATCTTCTACCACCTGCCACATTAGTAAGCTACCAGAAATGAAAGACTAAGTCATCTTAGGGTAAACTTTGTTATTCTTTATTAATGCTCTATAAATCAGTCTTGTTATAAATCAGGGAATGTTCATTAATCAATTCTCAAAAAATATTTTATTTGGCTAAGAGTGTCAAATCGTGACAGTAACAAAGAAAAAATCAAAACCACGTGCTAGAAGTGGATTCATGACTGCATGCTTACGTCAAAGACTCATAACTGCACAATTACCATATATAATGTTAACTTTCATTAAATAAAACCATGCTGAAAACCAGTAGTACGACCCTGATAGAGCACACATGTTTTCTAATATAATTGTGTATGCAGCACAGCATTTTGCGCTCAGTTAACTGCAAACTTGAGTTGCACACATGCAAACGTGGGCAGAATTTCTGCTGCTAGCTTTCCGTACACAGATACATTAGAAAATACTGTCTGAAACCTCCGCCTCTACTAGTCTGCTCCATAGACAGAGCCACATTATTCTCCTTTTAAGGCAGACTATCTTGCTGAATGACAGAAACAGAGGACTAAAGATCAAGAACACCCAGACTTCATGTCTTAGACTGTTACTACCAGGTTACTTAATCTCTGATAAGGCATTTAGAGTGAACTAATTAAATCTGGCTGAGACCAGATCATCAGATCATCACAGCACTGATGTGTTCATTGATGAGGACTATAGTCCCTTCACCGTATACTACTTGGAATCCACTGGGGTCTGGTTTCCTTTATATAAAGTTAGGCAATGCTATCTACATTTAGGAGAAGTCAGTAATAAATGGCTGTCCCAAGAACACAACAAGTAAATCTTCCAGAAGAAGGAAGTTTAACTAGTAAAATAACCTGGCAGAGTTATTTTGCACAGGGAACTGATAATGAGTTTGATTTAGTTGGTGTCACTGCCCGTGCAAGCTCTTTCTAGAGTATTTTAAGAAAAGAATCCATCGTATTTGTCACTTGGACAAAAGTCCAAAACAGATCTGATTCAGGAACTGGGGCAACAGAATATAGTCACTACTTCCCTAGATGACAGCAAACCACATGAACCACATAAGCTTCAAATTCCAGCCTGAGCCCATTTGTGGGTCAGTTTTCTTCATTTTTTCTCATTTCTGTTTACTGATATTTATATTACAGCAGTTCCTAGATGTCCATAGTGATAACATGCTTCTACTGAACCAGGCATAAAAAATAACCATAGCAAAATAAAACTTTGCTCTGTTCCTCTTGCTGGACACATTCTTTTCAGGACTCTGGTCCCTTCTAATATTTTCCAATGACAGTAAGTAGAAAAATGCATCTCTGGCGACTGGGGCTATAGAGGACAGAACAGCAAGCCCTCACAAAAAGGCTAAGAAGACAGAGGGAGGAAAAGAAAAAACCCAACGCCTCCCCAAATTATTACTTCTAGAACATCCTCACCTTTCACCAGCCAGTCTCTCAGGGCTCCTAGGGGCTGACCCACGATACCGAAAGCCTGAGGCTGGCTGTAACACAGGCTAAACTCTTGACAAAGTGCAAGGCATGGACACCCATGCATTGCCTGAGCCTGTGCACTGACCTGGTCTTGCAGGTTTCTTGTATTTAAGTCTCTACACACTAACGATTATCAAATGGGTGGCTGTTTGTTGTACAGAGGAAAGTCTACCCTGTGGAGCCAGTATTTTAAGTATTATAAGCAAACATGATCAATAAACACTAAAATGGTGCATTTCCCTGGGCTTTTATGCACATTCAGATGTGTAGGAAAAAATTATATAGGGAAGAGGATAATTTAAGCCTTGGAGATTCACCCCTGCATTTTAGCACCAGATGCTTATTCATCAGTTGTGGCCTGTCATGTTGGAAGAATCAAACACTGTTCCACCAGGACCTTAATCAGAGATAACCACCGTGTCTATAGAATAAATTCTGATTTGCTGCACAAATTTCAGGGTGTGCAAAAACCCCTCTGGATCTGCAGAAGGATGAGACGTTGGGTCTCAGTGCAGGACTGAAAGCCCCTGACATGCAGTGAGAACAAATGCCTGTCCTCTTACAGGCCTGGTGCACATAGCACCCATTTGCTGATGAGTGGCATTGATTCTGTGAAGTGTCCCATGAAATACGCATTCGGAGCAGCAAAAACACACCCTGAAAGAGGACCACCACTGTGAAAGCTACAGAACCGCCTTTGTGTCTTTGCTCTTCCCTTCGAACCGAGGTCTTAGCCATGAAAACACAGCAGGATGGAGGGACGATGTGGTTATTCGCTAGATCTTGCGGTCACTGTCCGCATTCACCTGGCTCTATATCCGTATTCTGAAATTTCAGAGGCAAATTCACACCATTAAATCACCCAGAACTCTGCTGCATGTCAGGCAGACTATTATGGCAGCAAGATGCTGGATTAGCACGTACAGGTGCCCAGTAAAGATCTTCACAGTGGGGTGAGAGAAGTCTTTTCTGAACGTTTCAGGTAAAATAAAAAGCTGATTCATAAATAATTAAGTTTTATTTAGACTTTACCTCCCTGCCTCTTTTCACATTTTTTCTAAGTTATCTGGATAGGGCTAGGAAAGGAAGAATGGGAAAATTCCACAATAAAAGAAGGAGAAAGCCAAATAATAACATTTCTAAGGGATGCTAAAAAGCAGTTCATGCGTATGCAGCCTACAAGGTTTGCGCTTTCAAACTGTCTCCACTTGCTCACTCACAGAGCTGCCATCTGTGCAACTTTGTCCATGCACTTCCAGCACATACTGTGAGTAGGGATGTTGAATTTCACTCTTCCCCCACCCCCACGGAGAACTGGATTTTTAATTAGAGGAAAATGTATATTTTCCTTGAACGTAGTAATTGTATTTTTTCCCCCCAGTCAAAAAGCCCATTTGGGATGTTTTTTCCTGAATAATTTTGTTTGTTCAAACTGAGGGGGATTGGGGGTAGAGACAACCAAGGGCAAGAGGGAAGTTTTTCTACCTTTATACTTTAGAATAAAGGACTGGATTTCCTGCAAACGTTTAGGAGTGTAGTAAAGTCTGAAAACTGCAATGAAAAATCAAATCAAATACACAAAAATGTTAATAACTTGTGAACACTTCCCTCCCCAGGGAAGGGGTTGGTCCATGGGACAAGCCAGCCTATTCTTCTCCCCGGACTCAGATGTAATTCCCCAGCTGCCTCAAACAAGACCATTTCTGCACTGAATTGCATGTAATGCAGACCTTCAGCGATTTCAGATTTATCCATGACCCTTCCTGAAAGCAACCTGAGTCACAAGCTGAGCCCCCATTCTAAACCAGTCACCAAGCGCTTTCAACCCAGGAACAAGAAGCCCAACTCAGCTCCACTGAAACAGAAAGCATCTCTCAGACTTCAAGGAGAGCAAACCCAGTCTCACCAGTTCTACCTAGGGCTGTGCATGTGACAAAGATAGGAACAAAAGGTTCAGTCCAGACCACTGAAACCAACAGACCTAGTCTGAATTCAACTTTTACTTAAGCTCAAGTACTACAACAAGGCATTAAGGGGCTTGTTTGTAGAAACATAAGGCTACTTCCTGGTTGGACACGCCTCATCATAACCCATAGCTGGTCCAGGCTTGCAAAACAGAGGTAATTTTCATCTGTCATTTTATATCTGAGGGGAACCTGCCCCAGTGACGACCATCGAAGGGCCACGAAGATGATCAGAGGGCTGGAGCCCCTCTCCTATGATGAAAGGCTGCAAGAATTGGGCTTGTTCAGCCTGGAGAAGAGGAGGCTCTGAGGAGACCTCATTGCAGCTTTCCAGTATCTGAAGGGCCTACAAGGGTGCTGGGAGAGGACTTTTTACAAGAGCCTGGAGTGACAGGACAAGGGGTAACGGGTACAAATTGAAAACAGGGAGGTTTAGATTAGATATCAGGAAGAAATTCTTCACAGAGAGGGTGGGGAGGCACTGGAACAGGTTGCCCAGAGAAGCTGTGGATGCCCCATCCCTGGAAGTGTCCAAGGCCAGGCTGGATGAGGCTTGGAGCAACCTGGTCTAGTAGAAGGTGTCCCTGCCCATGGCAGGGGGGGTGGAACTAGATGGTCTTTAAGGTCCCTTCCAACTCTAACCATTCTATGATTCTATGATTCATCTGATGCTCCCAGGTATCAGTCTTTTGACTTGACATGTTCACAGATTAACCAGGCCTATGTTTAACCAGAGAGTCCCATTAGTAAGGGGATGTTAAGTTCTTCTTACGTGAAAAGTTTCTTCTTGAAACTTTCTGCATATGTTCCACCACACCTAATGAACGTGTTTTGGTTTTGGGAAGGAGACACTGCAGATACGGTCAGGATAGTGAGCTGTGAGAGGGAGTAGCTAGGAGAAAGGAAGAAGGGGAATTTGAGCAATTCAGAATGTGAGCCAAAGCACCTTGTGCTCTGCAGTGCTGGGAGCACACAGCTGAACTTAGACCCCTGCAACCCAACTCAAACTGCAATATAAAGGAGAAAGACTGGCCCCTCAAGCTGTTAATTTATCAGCAAGTATAATGAAATAGTCATCTGCTGCTAGCCTTTGAGGACCAGTTCTAGAAAGCCTATTCCTGAGCTTGCAGCAATGTACGTGTCTCAACCCTACCCCTCAAAAGGGGAAAAATCCAACTGGAAAAAAACAAACAAACAAACAAAACTTTAAGGCTTAAAAGCATGGCAGCCTAGGATCGCTTAGGAAGCATTTCCTTCCTCATCCCCAGGAAATGCTGTTACAGGAATAGCCAGTGTCATCATCTTATAACAAAAGAGTTTGTTAACAATGAAAAAAATGAGGGTTTTGAATGTTTTCCAATAAACTGGATTTAATTAAAAAAAAAAATGGCCACAGACTATATTATGAGGGAAAACATCCCCTCTTAAAAAGAATGCGTAGTTCAGGCAGAATAAGTTCACAGAAATTAAGTGGGTTGCATCTGACCTGCTCCACCGTGCACACTGCTAAATCTTACCCATTGCATTTCCACCTGCACATGGGCTTTGCTTTCTCTTTCACACTCACCCCTCAGATGTGGAAATAATGAAGGAGAAATGAGACACCGCTATTGTTTTCTAAACCACACCAGCTTCTTCTGAATTTACTGTCAAGATCTCTTCTTTGGCAGGGATAACAAGAAAGGTCAGACTAGACCACAGCTGCAGGTGTGTAGCTACAGTTCATACCACTGCTTTGCGTGGTGATGGATGAAAACATGGGAGTTTTTTAAACCCCACCTAACAATCCAGAGGCTCTTTTATCTGTCCTTGAGGGTTGTTGGAGGAAGCTGCTCAGCTGCTGCTCTATCAGGTGCATTTGGTCTGGCTGACTTTTTGGCTGGGAGGCTTTACATTACAGCTGATCTGTAAATCTGGTCTTTTCTCCTCCAGTTTTCATGCATCTTTGCATATGGTGTTGGAAACGCAAATAAGACACTAATCTGAAACCAAAACCAAGTCAGCACTGAAAGGAGACTAAAATAAGGCTTTGATATTTTCATTATTACAAGAATACAGAGGAGCTCTTTATGCAAATGGGACAGTCAGCAACAAAACACAGTGCATGTGCTGTGAGGTATGCAGAAATACAGACACTTTCACTAAAAAGAGACACTGGTTTAGAACTCTCACTTTTTTTAATCACGCATCCAAGCTCATGTCTCACTTTAGGCTTTACCGATCCTGTTTGTGAGTGGAGCAGAACTTGCACTGAGCATTTGGGAAATTTGTTACTACTTGTTTTTCGGGGGAGAAAGGACCTGAAACTCAGCAAGAAGGCAGGACACAACTCTGCCTGTGTTGCTGGGGGCAAAGCATTGATCTAAGAAAACCTGGACTCATTGATCCATTTTGTAACTGCAGAAGTACGTATTTCTTTCCCCTGTGGCCTCTCTGTCACCATCACACAGAGGTCCTTAAAACGACTTCACTCCCAAGAGCTCCCACTTTGACGCTCAAAACAAGTGACTGCATCACAAGAATTCAGCTTTTGGGTGGGGAGAAAACACCCCCCAGCTCTCCCAGAAAGCAACGTGAACTTCTCCCACCACATCCTGAGCTGGTGAATGTGACTAAACACTTTAGAAGATGCAGACTATTTAATTTATTTGCTTCAGGAGGAACACAAGTCAGAAAATTCAGCTGTTTCCACGTCTGCCTCAAAGGCCTGAAATTCAGATCGAAAGCAACCAGAGGCACGTCTGTACTACTGGTGCACACATCATTGAGGTGGGTCTGCCAACGCCCAAGCTAGAAACTGCAGTAAGGCCAGCGCAGCCACTGCTCAGGAGGCTCAGCATCCCCAGGATGACACTTCAGCAAACAGTAATGTTTTGCCACTGACCTTGAGCCAAAAACACTTAGGACTGCTCACCTAATTGTCTGACATCTGGGGCAACACCATGGCATGGCCTTTGACCACTGAAGTCATCAGGTCCAGTACATTAAAAAGCATGTAATCCCTAATTAGCTTGGCAGATCAGATATACTCTGCATCAAAAGATGCCGAGTTTCTTTTGCAAATCTTGACTTCAGGCTCCAGCTCTGGAAAATCTTGTCCTTAAACTGAAATCACATCCTGGAAATATTCCAAGTAGGTGCACCTCAAGTTTCTTTCTAGAAAAGCCAACCTGTAAGCATAAACAGGCTGGCTCTGACCCAACTATTACACCAATGACTTCAGCACAACTACAGGTAGCATTATCCAAAATACGTACTACATACATAAACACACAAACTGGATTGTGCTGTGCCTTTTCTCCGAGCCCTACAATCATGGCAATTTTGTGAGTATTAGAAATACATTTTTAAGAGCCTTTAGTTTCCAGTACTTTCACTGTGGTCTAAGCATAAGTTTTGTCTCTTAGTTATTTAAATAACCTTTGTTCCTGAAGCATTCATGTTCTCAGAAGCTGCCACACCTTTTTTTTTTGGGTGGGGAACTGAGGCACAGACTTAAGATTTACCCAAGGCCATATAAAAAGATATTAATAGTGGAAATTTATGTCATGGTCAACATCTGGTGTAGATTATTTACAAATAAATTGGCTGTCTATAAAAAAAATTTTTTTAAGAATAAATTGGCTGTCTATAAAAAAAAAAGTTTTTTAAATTTGTTTACAAAGTTGTTGCATGTTGTTTCCACTATTTTATTAAGAGCACATGGGGTCCTGCTTCCAAACAGCAGCATTAAAAATAGACTAGGATTCACAGTGGATGAAATTCAAGCTTTGGTTTTGATAAGCATCCAGAAGTTAGGATTAGCCAAACTACTTTGGTCAGCCAAGAATTTATAGTAAGACATGTATTATGAAAAGCTAGAGTACGAGAAACCTGAACCAAAGTAAGCCATACTCTTCTAGCCAAATCTACCTACCATGTGAAGATGGTATGGGCTGCCCAGGCTCAATATACAGGACAATCCTATCACAGGAGCGATAGGAAATCGTCAGCTACACGCATCAGAATTGAAAAGGAGCACAGCATTCAGTTTAACAAAAAGAGATGGAGTTACTATGCAGGACAGCTTCCCACCCAGTTCCTATGGGTTGTCATCAGGCCTTGGTCAGCTTTTCTTCACAGTTGCCTAAAGACCCATCCGACTTCTTTGCATGGTCATCATGGAACAAGTGTAGTGACTCTACACAAAGTAAATTCTTGGTTTCCTGAAATCAGTGTCAGCACTGCTGACAGCATCACACCAACCCTGAAAATCATCCCTTTGGACACCAAAAGTTTGGCAAACTTGTAAAGTATATTACTGATGTTTTGCCACCAAAAGGCAGGAAGGAGAATGAAAAATGTCTAAGCAGCTTGACCTGAAGAATTCAGAGAAGATCAAGCATGCTTGATTACAAACAAGTTGTTTGTACCAAAACTAGTTTACCCGGCTGAAGATTTACATCTGGTAATGACACCTCCTGATGATGGCTGGAACAAAATGTTTCCCAAAAGCCCCCAAAAAGGGTTGAATGAAAATACCCTGAAACTCACAAAAATGCACTGTGTCCTAAATTAAAACATAACCATGAGCCTAAATAAAGGGATGTGGTTAGTGGCTGTCTGCTCATCCTAGCTTATAGGTTATTAAAGAGAGAAGCCTGCCTTTCCTCCTGCAGCCAGGAGCACAGCAGCAGTCTTTTACATGTTCAGAGGAGCAGCTGCCAGGTTTTCCCAACAGTGGCAGATTCCATATACCTCACCCAGAGTGCCAGATTACACAGGAACACCAGATAGGGCAGACGAGAGTTAGGTTATATATTGTCAACTCAAGACACTGGCCAGGTTACAGAAGGAATAAAAGGGGGAACATCCAATATTTAAGTCAAAAATCACAAATAAAAAGAATGAGAGTACATCAAAAATAACAGAGGTCCAGCACACAACACCTGCCAAAACCAGGAGGAGAACATAACTGGAGAGGTTTTCCCAGTGTGAGTGGATGACCTTTGCACAATTGCATGCACAGGACGCTCACATTTCAATTGTCCATTTGATTTTTAATCAAAGACCAGATGTGCAAATATTGACTTAGAACATGGGTAAAACATCACTCGAACTTCACTGTGTGCGATTTCTGGAGAAGTCTACTTGTCTGCACATCTGTAAGAAATGTGAGCTTACCTTGGAACCACAGCCCTCTGTTCATAAGCTTGGTACTAAGATGTACTCAAACTGTTTGCTGTCTCTTTTTAAGACTCTGGCTAACATTTAATCCTGACAGGCTTCTGCAGACCTGGAAATGGTTGGACCTGTTTCTGTCACAGCCAGGAAGGATTAATGCAAACTTTTCCTCCGAGTCTTTTAATTTTTACAGAAATTTCACTTCACCCAAAATAAAGCTGAAGACCTTACTGTGAGCTGGATATCTGGTACTTTAAAGAACAAGACAGGCTTACCCACTGCAAAATCAAAATACTTATGCCAGCCTTCAGCCAGGCACTGTTCTGAAATGCCTTATCCACAGGGAAACAAACTTTCATAATCACCTTCCCTCATTACCCTGTACCCTCAGATGAATTTAGGAGACAGGTCAAACACCAATACCCAAGTTACGAATCACAAAGATTTTCTCTACTTGGCCCAGCCTCTCCTTCCACGACTTTTCTCCACCCGATACACATTTCTCCGCTATCATCATCATCCACATCATGGCAAATCTTGCTGCTTCCATCTACTATCCAGGTTTCTTATCTACTGCAGATCCTGCTTTACCAAAACTTGGCCAAACCCGTACCAGTTTGTGTGTGTTATGTGATCAAGCTGGTGTAAATCAGCATTGCTTGGAGGAGTCAAAGGACAGTTACACTTGAAATTGAGGCTACTTGTGCCACACGGACTTTTTGGCAAAACAGAGCCAAGCTTTGAGTTTTAATTTTAGAAAGTGTTACCTTTAAAAAAAAAAAATTAGTGTAACTTAATTCCCCCCTCAGATGATATGTGATCTTGTGAGCAGCCAGATCTGTTCAATATAGTGAGGATAAGGACAAATGAGTTTCCCTTCACCTGCTCTTATGCCTCACCACAAAGGTACAGATGTCCCCATCATTCTCCAGGCCTGCAGTACAAGAATCAAAGAAGAGAAGAAGTTAAAGCTCTGTTTATGAGGAGTTTAAATTTGTTATAAAAGTTGGTTCTGTCCACCTGGCAACATTTAAGCAAACAGGTGAATATCACTCATTGAAAAATAATGGGCTTGAGTCTCCACTCAGCTATAATGGATTTACACTGTCATAACTCTGAACAGACCTACAGGATGTTTATGCCCCGCAAATAAACAGAAGTAGCTTTTCTTTCAGCAAAATGCAATCTGTTTCACCCTAATGATCAATGTTTCCACTACTGAAGGAATTCTTAGTCCTACTTGGCTAACCCCAGTATTAGTCAATAATGACTTTTAGAGTATTCAGCCAATCTTCTGGGAAAAACAATATTATGTATGTGTTTTGCCAAGGCAAAAATCATAAGCAAAAATATCAGACCAGCTGACATAAATTAGCATAGCTCCACTGACATTGGTTGCATAAACTACATGTTTTGCAATAGAAAAAAAAATAGCAGCAAACTATAGTGCTAGTTGTAGGAGACAATATTGATGTTTCCATTAGCATATTATCCTAAATTCATAACAATAGTTGGGATGTTTTCAGTTCTTTCTATATTTGTGTTATAAGAGCACATACATTCCCATGGCTACTGATGGCAAATTTGAAAAATAACAACCCCACATAATATGCATGCAAGAAAAAAATAGATCCATTTTTAAAATTAACAGGCTATAATTCAGACTTCTGTTATCAGAACAGGACTCTGAAATGGTGTATGGGAAGTTCTGCTTTTATTTCCTAAAGATTATAACAGGTCATGCAGGAGAAGGCTTAGCCAAACTTTTGCAAATGCCTCTTTCCAAACACCCAATTTTGCGCGAAACGGGACCACTGTTCAGATGTGCCCAAAACGTGTCACAGATTCACAGAGTGGAAGGGTTTGGAAGGGACGTCTAGAGATCATCTAGTCCAACCCCCTGCCAGAGCAGGATCCCCTAGAGCAGATCCCACAGGAACAAGTCCAGGGGCTTTGGAAAGTCTCCAGGGAAGGAGACTCCACTCCCTCTCTGGGCAGCCTGTTCAGGGCTCAGTCACCCTCACAGGGAAGAAGGGTTTCTTCATGGTCAGGTTGAACCTTCTGTGCTCCAGTTTATGGCCATTGCCCCTAGTCCTGTCACTGGACACCACTGAGAAGAGCCGGGCCCCATCCTCCTGACACCCACCCTTTAGATCTGGATAAGCATTGATGAGATCCCCCCAGCCTCCTCTTCTCCAGCAGAACAGACTCAGTCTTTCCTCACACGGAAGGTGCTCCATGCCCTTCATCATCTTAGTGGCCCTGTGCTGGACCCTCTCCAGGAGTTCCTTGTCCTTCCTGAGCTGAGGAGCCCAGAACTGGACACAGCACTCCAGGTGAGGCCTCACCAGCACAGAGAAGAGGGGGAGGATAACTTGCCTCGACCAGCTGGCCACGATCTTCTTCATGCACCCCAGGATGCCACTGGCCTTCTTGGCCATGAGGGCACCCTGTTGGCTCATGGTCATCCTGTTGTCCTCTAGGACTCCAAGGTCCTTGTCCCCAGAGCTGCCCTCCAACAGATCAGCTCCAAGTCTACGGACAAGACCTTTGGCTAGTGTCACCCAGAGGAAACTTTGAATGAACTCATGTGAGCTGAGAATCTCAAAGACCGGCCATCACCTCCCTGTTTGTTTTCTCCTCTTTACTTTTACAAGTGTCTGACCCAGAATTTGTGTTCTCTTTCCCCAGCAAACCTCCTGTTACACCATGCTGTTGGACTAGGAGGAATTTTGAAGCCTCCCCACAGGCGCTGGTAACATCACCCTCTCCACTGGGCTGAAATTCCAGTGACCAGGGGACAGCAAACATCCCAATGTTTCACTTTTAATCCCAACATGAGACATGGCTAACTAACCCTTTCCCTTGTCAGCACTACTCCTGCTCAGACATGATCCATCTGCCTGCTGGACTGCAGATGGGAACCCATTAAGCTAAAAGGAAACATGACTGATTCTGATCAAGACAACTGTAAATAAAATATTCATGTTTTATGATGACTTTTCCTTCCCGTCTTATGGGAGACAAGATCTAAATATGTAGTATTTGGCCACTAAACCCTGAAAGAAGGCTGAGGCAGTCTGGCAAAGACATGATGCTGAAAGAGGACAGGGAAATGAAGATTTTTAGCAAGGCGTGAGTGCAAACCTCCAGCTCTGCATTGGCTTCCTTCCTCATTCTCCACAGACAGGGGAGATGCTGATGACATAGCGGGCTGGGCAGAGTCACAGAAAACAAAGCGTTGTAGTATCTATAGAAAGACCTGAATTTAGTTAGAGGAAGCCAATTCAGTCTACTCTCAGAATTGTTCTTCAGTGCCCAAGAGAGTTAACATGGGAAACGCTATGACAGAAAAGCCAGTGTATCAAATCTGTCACAATTTCCACTAAAAATGGAATTTCTAGGCAAAGTCCCTTTTCACTGACAAGTTTTATTTTTTATTACTTTTTGAAAGTAATACCTACCCATTCTAACCCACTTATCTGGGTGCTTATTTAGGTGAGAGAAACTAAACAGAAGTGAATGAAGCAGCACTGTGTGAACAGATGGGGTTTGTTCCTCAACCAGCTGCATGGCTTGGAGGAGTGAACCTTAGAGTCCATAATCTGGCACAAGGAGGCAACAACTCTAAATAAATTTGGTTCACCTCCAAAAGTGAACAGATCCAGTATTGAACAGCTGAGATGTTCAATACTGGTCTAGGAATTTATTTCACAGAACTTCCATTGACCCTAAGGAGTACAGCATAGCTTAAAAAAAAAAAATCAAAACAAAACCAACAACAAAACCCAAAACACTGAATCTCAAGGGACGCAGGAGCAAGTAAGCAATGCACAAAACCACTTAAAACTTTGAAATGGACCATACAGTGATAGACACGGTTTTATATTTTCTGTGCAAAAAGAATAAAGTGGGGAAAAAACCACCACAAAACACCCAGGAAGTGCTTTAAGTGACAGGCTGTTAAAAATACCACTAAGTCTGATCAGTATTGTTTAGGCATTTTAGTTCTTTTTTTTTTTTTGTGGGTGGAGGGAGAAAAAGTAGAGGGAAATCAGGAAAACCTTTTTCAACCATTTTTTTTTTTTTTTTTTTTTCTTTTTTTATTTAATTTTTTTAAAAAAAAAAAAAAAAAAAAAAAAAAAAACAAACAAAACACAGGAGCACCAGCTCAGAGGTGGGGGCAGAAGTAAAGCCATACAACTGAAGAGGAAAAAAGAAAAAAAAAGAAAAAGTATTATCTTTTTCATAAAGGAAATCTCCAATATAGAACAAAGTCATTTTTCAAAACATAGCCTGCTCAAAAGCAGCAGTCTCTGCTTCTTTCTACAGATGAGCTCACAGTTCAATGTGGTCACCTTTTAAAACCTTTCCCTTACAAAAAGACTCATTTGAGGTGACTGGAGGACCAACAATCATTTACCCAACCAAGATCACATCAAACTTCTGTGCCGATAGAAATCTGGCAGATATATTGATAACGGTTTTGAGGGCAAATCCCCACCTGGAAAAAATGGATTTATCTGCACTGCAGAGCTCTGCTGATCTCAACCAGCTGATGGTCCAGCCCTCTGTGATTCAAACTGTTGTTATAGCTCAGCCCAGTCTGTTCATGCCCCAGCTTGCTCTGACACCCCATAAACCTGAGCATTTCAAAGGAGAAATGCACAATGACCCTATTAGGTTGTCTACTGTCTCTGATTACCCTGTGTTAATCTGCAGCTGTTCCTCATCAAAAGTGAAGAAATAAGCCCTACTAACAGCAACCTGAAAAATCAAACAGGAATTTTTTTTCCTCTCTACTTTGCATATTTGAATGCTGATTTGCTTATCTCCCAGCCAGTGCTACTTATAAAGTTATCAACCTCTCTGTGAACTTCATTCACATCGCAACCTGGTTCCTTTACCTGATAATGTGCAAAGGCACAAGGAATACTCTATTTAGGATTGGGAATATTCAGCATAGGAAACATTATCACTGGGATACACTGTCCAACACCATTATCCACAATTTCTTATCTGCTGAAAAATCATACTGAACTCAGAAAATTGGGTTGGGTTCTAGTGAAATAGTTTAACAACTACGTTTATTTGCAACTCGACGTATTTAGCTCACCATAAATAAGATTAGAGAAGTGAACCGATGCTTTTCTATTGGCAGAATAGCTTGCACACCAATAATTGTGTCTTTCAAACCACATACAACAGGGTCGGTTGGTGGTCCTCTTCTGACACGTGACAGGGAAACCCCTACTTCCCATATGCAGGCAACGATGTCAAAAAGCAAACACTGCAGATATAAAAAACTTGGGAGAAGCACCTCTTAACTGGAGGATGGATCAGCCAGCAGACTGTGTGCTTCTTGGAGAAGACTCGGATTTCACCAGCAGCAGTGATAGCTGCTGTCAGTCACCTGTTTTATTTTTTGGAGGAAAGGAGAACAAAATAGCCTTTCTGAAGCCCAAGTCTGACACAACTTTTGCTGACATTAACAGAAACGCTTCCTGTTAATTTCTGCGAGCTTTGGATCAATGCCCGTGTTTGGCAACCGAAGCGGTGCTTGCGCACTGCAGATAGGAGTAGCTGGAAGTACATCCACTAACTGAGAACCGAGGTTCTCTGCTAGCGCAAGACTGCTGTCAGAGGTATTGTTGACAAAGAGTGTGTGTTCAGGTAGGGACATAAAATAAAGTTTTGCATTATTTCTCCGTTTTCATAGCAGTATTTTTTATAATGGCTGTGCAGTGGGTGGGGAACTGGCTGACAGACCGCGATCAAAGGGTTGCGGTAAATAGCTCCTTTTCAAAGTGACAACCTGTCACAAGAGGACAGTGGATCTATGTTGGACCCAATGTTGTTTAATATCTTCATAAGTGATCTAGAGGATGGGATCAAGTCTACACTGAAGATTGATGATGATACTGAACTGAGTGGGGAAGTGGACACCTCAGAAGGGAGAGCCACCCTCCAGGAAAATCTGGATATGTTGAAAAAGTGGGTTAATAAGAACCTTATGAGATTCACCAAGGACAAGTGTAAGATCTTGCACCTGGGAAAATAATCCAGGCATGCAGCACAAGCTGGGATCTATCCAGCTGGGGAGCAGCTCTGTAGGGGGTCCTGGTGGATAAGATCAACATGAGTGAAGAGTGTGGTGCTGCTGCTGTGGCAAAGAAAGCCAAGAGGATGCTGAGCTGCATCAACAAGGGCATCACCAACAGAGATAAAGCCATTATCTCACTCTCCTCAGCACTTGTCAGGCCACACCTGGAATACTGTGTTCAGTTTGGTCCCTGCTATGCAAAAAAAATATGTGGACAGGCTGGAGAGGGTCCAGAGAAAAGACACAAAGATGATCAAAGGACTGGGAAGCCTGCCCAGAGATTTGGGTTTGTTCAAGTTTCAGAAGAGAAAGCTTAGGGGAGACCTTACAACCATGTTCCAGCATTTAAAGGGTGACTAGAAAGAAGATGAGGCTTCCTTTTCACAAGGAGTCTCATGGAAAAGATGAACGGTAATGGGTACAAGTTACTCCTGGGGATTCTGATTGGACACAAGAGGAAAATTTTTCACAATGAAGACAATGAAACATTGGAATAATGTTCCCAGGGAAGTGATGGATTCCTCAACACTGGACATTTAAGATTCAGCTGAACAAGGTGGTGAGCCACCTTCCCTAGCTCGTGCTTTTTCCAACAAAGGTTGGACCAGATGGTCCTTTAGGTCCTTTCCAACCTGGCATTCTACAATTCTATGAATAATGCACTGGTTTTTATACCTTCAAAAAAAAAAATCTGTTTTCACTTTTCTCACCTAAAACTACAGAGAGAGGGCAAAACAGACAAATCCAAGCAACCAAATTATTAATAAATGCTAATTTCTGTGGTAATTGTGGAGTGAAAGTGTAACACAGAAGTTTGATTTTGTACCTGATGGCTCAGAAGGTCCATGAAGTGATTATGAGGAACTAGCTGCAGGGTTATGTCCTGATATACCCGCACCTCCAACACACACAAGTGCAAAATTGTAATAGCTGAAGATGACACACAGCTCAAACAGAGTTTTGTCCATGATGAGGAAATAACTTGGCATCAGACACCACTGACTGTTCTAGGGCTTTGCCAGAGCTACTGATTTGCGTGTGAAGTAGTCAAATGCTGCTATGACATAAAGCAACGTAAAATCCAAAAGAACTGCATCTTTGCTCATACAATTCAACCACATGGATTAATACATAAGTATTTCATTATTACACTGTAACTTCCATACCAGTTCAATTCTATTTTCATATGGTAGTACCGCAAACACCTGCATATCTTACTGCATTTCACCAAGTGGAAATACTATTCAAAGTATAAATCTTCTTAACATAATTCTGTCCATAATGGAGGTGAGGAATAAGGGGGGAAAAATTCAGCATGCCTCTGCTTTAATTGCAGACACAGACACATCTTATACCTCTCTTGCAGCACAAACGGGGGGAAAATTTCAAACTCAGCAGCTAAGAGTTACTGTACATGTTGTAATTAAGGCCATATAATGTTCAACAGAGAAGTAAAACAGATATAGACAACAGATAGAGTAGTAAACATCCTTCCCACTCTACTCCTCTGCCTAATTGTGTGTTAAGGATAAGGATCTGTGGAATACAGATGTTAGTATTTGGCCACAGGGACATGCAATTAAATATATCAGTTGCAGGCACATAAATGTAATGGACAGGGCAACAACTGGATCCAGCTCCTAAGACTGATTCTTCATGCTTTCCTGGTCCAACAGTATTAGCCTACTGTAGTTATTAGAGTTCTTTTGAAGAAGGGTATTTCCCCCACGCAGTAAAATAAAATAGTTTTCTACTTGCTTAAAGAAACACCCTGTAAAAAATGAACTGCATCTTGCTAGAAGTATGTCGCTGCATTCGAATTACAGAAGGCAGCTCCTGGGCAATACTGGCAAACGTATTAGCTGTCATCACTGAGAACCAACCAGAGAACTTTGCTGTGTCCCACATTCCCAAGCTATTTCATAACCAGACAGGAAACACTGCCCCTCTGCTCCTCTTCCCTTCCAGGCCTTCTCCAGAAAACCCCCCCAAGTCACCAGACAAAGTCTGAAGGATGCTCCATGGAACACAAGGCATCGGGATGACTGTCCACCTGGATGTGAAGCTGGGATTTAAGTCAGCTCTATTGTTTCAGAAAAGTCTGGCTAAAACAAACGTGGCAATATCCTCATGCATATAAAATGACCCCACTTCAAGTTCAGACATTTATATCAGAAGGATATTGACCACTTGGAGCGAGTCCAGAGGAGGCCATGAAGATGCTCAGAGGGCTGGAGCACCTCTCCTATGATGAAAGGCTGCGAGAATTGGGCTTGTTCAGCCTGGAGAAGAGGAGGCTCCGAGGAGACCTCATTGCAGCTTTCCAGTATCTGAAGGGGGCCTACAAGGGTGCTGGGAGAGGACTTTTTACAAGAGCCTGTAGTGATAGGACAAGGGGTAACGGGTACAAATTGAAATTAGGGAGGGTTAGATTAGATATCAGGAAGAAATTCTTCACAGAGAGGGTGGTGAGGCACTGGAACAGGGTGCCCAGAGATGTTGTGGATGCCCCATCCCTGGAAGTGTCCAAGGCCAGGCTGGAGGAGGCTTGGAGCAACCTGGTCTAGTGGAAGGTGTCCCTGCCCATGGCAGGGGGGTTGGAACTGGATGGGCTTTAAGGTCCCTTCCAACCCAAACCAGTCTGTGATTCTGTGATTCTATGATTCAGCTGTTCGAGTACTGCATGCACCTGTTCTGCTGCAAGGAGGGGTGAGAAATGACAGTAAAGCTCTATAATGGTGTTTAGATGGATGAATTTGAAATGCAAAATTTCTTGGGGTTTTTTTGTTCTTTTTTTTTTTGGTGTAAATGCATGAACAGAAAAACTTTCACTGGCTAGCTTGACACACTGAACTTTGGCAAACCTGGGAAGAGATCACTGACAATTTGTATTTCAATTTTTGGGGGGAGACAAAACAGGCAGAGTTAATGATTTCTCCAAATCTTTTACAAAATGGTTTCTTTGTGTTTTGGGTTTTCTTTTTTTCCTTAGTTCTAAAATATTTATTTTCAATCTTCCTCTTTGACTTAAGAGGTGTTCCAACATTTTCATTTATTTATTTATCTGATTTATCGAGAGCTGCTGGTTGGCTGCTGAGGCTGGTAGATTAGTAAGGCAGTTCAGTAGTGAATTCAGATCTTTGTCTGGTATGTCAGCACATGCATGTAAAGTTTTCATGTATGGGTACATTAATTTACATTCTTTTTATGACATAAGAAGTTGAGAGAATTGTATATCTTAAGTCCACAATCTTAGCCTGATGATGCAACTCCAGTTCCTTTAAAAAACGAGAAGGCATACACAGAAGGCTGCAGAAATCAGAAGACCTATGCAACTTCCACCAAAAATCCTCTGCTGTCACAAAGACCTCTACTGACCTTGGAGCACCCTGGGCATATCACACAGAACACATCATCCTCAGTCACAGCCAAAACACAGAACACACCATTTCGTACACAGCAGTTCTAACTCAGGCTGTGGAAATAGCAAAAACTTCTATTAGGTGACGGGGGACAGGGGGGGAAATCCTGGGTTGGTTGTATCAAATGCAAACTTTGGGGTTTACAGACAGAAGAAAAAAAAAAGTAATTCTTGATTAACCCAAAATGTTGGATTCCAAATTATTTTTGCTTTAAACTATAAACCTTAGATTTTGCATTTGCCAAAACTGAGTTTTCCAGAAGAAGTAGTCTGTAATCTTTTATACTTCTCTTCAGTTAGGTCCCTTTATATGTTCAAAATCTGATACAGAAATTAAAAAGCCAGAAGTTCAATGCAGGTAAAAACCTGTATCAGACATTTCAAACTTCCAAAAATATAGATAGAGTGATAAAGCACCGAAAGAAAGTTTCAACATCTCTTCTGCCCACACAGCGCTTTCAGTCAAGACTATTTACCGGTTTGTCCCAACCTTACAGAGAATGCATCTGTTTCAGCAAATCTGCTCTTCATTGAAGTAACTGTTTTGTTCAACAGGCAACTGACATACTGAGAAACACATTAAGGCTTGAACCCAGGATGGAAAAATAAACCTTCATTTTCCTAACGTGAGAAGCAGAGCTCTATAGAGAGGAATACCGCATGCCATTTTCTTCAGACAATCAGGTAGATTGTTACCCTGGGATTAAGACCAAGCTAAATTATCACAGCCATGAGAGGATCGAAGAAAACAACTGTGTTGTGTTTGTGAGACTCTCCAGCTGCGCTCTGGCAGAGACCAGCACTTTTCTGCCAGGGATCTTACCTGCAAAGCACAGCCACAGTGCTCATCTATCCGCTCGCCAGGACCCATTTCCAGCACAAGAGGAGTGGGTGCTGAGTCTACCAAGGGGCTCTGGTGTCTCCCTGATCAGCAGGCAGGACCCGAAGGTACATGTAACGAAAAGTAAAGACTTAAAAGAAATGGTACAATTTCTCCTTTTTTTTTTTTTTAAAGGAAAAACAGAGCAGAGTGGGAGAATGCCAGAGAGGAGCAACAACACTGAAACCTTCCCACCTTATCTCTAAAAAGAGCAACTCACCGTGGATGCACTCCCCTTGTTCACCTACCACGACAAAGCTACATTACTCATCGCACTAATATCTGCTGAATTTAAACCACTGGTAAGCAACATTATTCACCTGTCTGTGCTGATCTGTGTGGGGTTTTTTTTAATTTGTTTGGTGTTTTTTTTGCAGGAGTCTTGCACAAATAGCAGGAATAAATGGGGGAGATGAGCCTTAGAGATGTACAGGCAGGCAGGTTCTCAGGAGCCAACGCTGACAGCACCATCATACCTTCTGCCGCACAGAAGAAATTTAGCATGTCTTAGCACACTGCTCCCCGCTCTCTGGGAGTAAGCTGCCATAAAAGTCAGCATGGTTTAGCCCACAGATAACTGTCAGGAAAGGTTTGGAGAAGTACACTTGGCATCAGACTTGGGCTGGACAAGAAATGATGGAGAAACTTGGAATACCATGAAAAAGTCAGGAAGTGATGGCAGTGTTGAACAAAGCTCAGCTTTTATCTTGTATTAACTAGGACTTTGGTTTTTAGCAACACAGTTTTATGGACAAAAGCAGGTGGCCATACAGTGGAGAACTGACAAGGATGATGCATTCCTCAACCCAAATGTAGGCATCTACAAGCTACTTCATCTCAATTGCCCCTATAATGACAGCAGAGAACAACACAGTTCGAAGTCACATTTCACCTCCAAGATAAAGAATTAAAACAAGTCAGATGAACTGTGCTTAAGTACTGCCTGTAGCTCCTACTGATGATAGAGAGTGTCTAGAAGACTGAATCGGCTATGGATATCTCCACAGAAAATAGCCGATGGTAGTCAAGCTGAATTCAGACACACCAAAGCCAGCACTGCTTGCACATGCAACAACTTACCAGTCACTGTTTTTCTCCTCCCCCATGAAAAAGACACAATAATTCAGTATGGCTTTGCAGGTAAACTGAGCATTCCCAACTCCCCTTCAGACTGCTCCATTCATGGTTCCTCAGCACACCAGTAAGACAGCTCCGTGCTATACCCACTTCATATCTGTCCTCTGGATAAGCCTGTAGTAATTACATAATAAACACTGTAGTCCACCCAAAGCAGATGGTAAGAATCTCTCTGCATACAATTTCAGGGTCTATCCTGCAGAACAAGACCTCCTTGACCCAGGATTTGGGTGAGAGTCTGGCCCTCGCAGCAGTAATGTGTCAATAACAAAGGAAGCTAAAAATGCCTTGGACACAGTCAGAAGAGACTTCTTTTCTCCCATTTCACTGTGAATACCAAAACAAGGTATACAATTTAAACAGTGCTTTCTCTCATTCCTAAAGGGTTTAGTCTGGGAATTTGCCATGTCCATGGAAACACCAGGAAAAAAGGATCTCCAGTGAGATCTCCACTTTCTACCACTTGCTTTGAGTCTTTTTGCAATACATGGGTTGCTGTTGAGTTTGCCTGTGAACAAGGACCCGGGCTTAATCCCACCTGTCAGCCAAACGCTGCAAACAGCCTCTCTTCATTATCATGCTCCAACCCCACTATGGAGTCTCACGTGGAGGCAATAAATATTCCCAGATTAACATCCGAGAGAGAAGCGGGTTGAATAGAAGTGTGAACACCTTACCCTGAGAATGGGCTGACACAGTCCATGCCTGGGATGGCTTTGTTATAGCAGTCAGCAGGGCAGTTGGAAGACAAATAACTGAAGAAACAGCTTATTTAATAGAGGCCATGGGCAGCATGTGGTGCAACTTTCTCTCTGTTTCCCCCTCCCCAACAAGAATTCTTCATATCAAGCTGGTTTGGTGTTAAGTGCACATATCTAGGAGGCATTTCTCTCCGAAATTTGGATCCAAACACACATCAAAAATAACAGTTCATCCGTCACGGTTGGGAAGCATGTATGACAAGAAAATATTTGCTTTGCTCTGGTTTTGTGTTTGGTTTGCTGACCGCTTATATCAAAAAGCTAGAACAGCTTTTTCATCTTGGTGTAGTTTAGAAACATTTATAGGACAGATGGTCTAAATTTGTGGGTTTTTTAAACTTAATGAGAATGTAAAAAAAAAGCGCATATGGGTGCAATATTTTCTAGGGCTTCTTCGAGCTGGCCAAAAAGTAGCCCACTGCAGAGTGGAGTAACAATTCGCATTGGGAACTCATTCAAAGGTTTACAAATGACTGAGAAGAGGGACTGCCACAGGCTTTCTTCACCTCGGTGGCAGTTTCACTTGCACTGTGTGGTATAAGGAAAACATACATTTATTCTTCCCAGCAAGCAACTGTTTCTTTAAACTTTGCGTTTACATAACTGTTAAATGAGCAGGCTGCAATAGCTCAACAAAAGGCATAAGTAGTGTTCCATCCTCTGTCATGGAGACTTGCTGGGCTTCTGCTGGACCCAATGAAGATGTTTAGCCACCAGTTCCATTAAAATAATTATTATTAGTCCTACACACAGCTTTTTCTCCAGACAACACCACTTAAACAGAAGAATAACAATGCAATCTGGTCTTGAGGTCAGGCCACAGCATAGGGACTTGGGAGGTCTGTATGGAGTCCCTGGCCCTGCTCCAGCCTCTGTCACAACATTCAGACTGTTGCACAGGATTAAGTCCCAACATGGCTTTTGTCCCAAAGTGGGCCTCAAAGCAGACCCACTGTGAGCACAAGGAGGAGAGTCCTCTCTTCAGGATAGCACCATGTAGCCCAGTATCCTGCCATTTTCTCCAGGAGCTGGTGTATGAAAACCTACCTCAAAGCAAATGCATCAGTGTACGTCAGAGTAAAACCAGTCTATAAGTCCAACAGAGAGCCCCGTTTCCTCACCACAAAACAATGAATAACTCTCATTTTAGGCTCTTTATACCACTCAGTTTCCCCATCTAAAAAGTGAATTGAAATAAAGTGAGTTGAAATAAAGTAGGATGAAGATGTTTTCATGAAACAGCATCCTTTGTATAAGATGGATAGCAAGAATCTCCTGTTGGGCAAAAATCCCTCTCCATCAGCTTTCAGTCCTCCCTTATGTAAACTATTCAAATATTCATGAAGAAAGCATAATTCATCAAGACACTCTCCATTAATTTCAGACCTCAATTTTCACTTTGGACAGTCCTCTTCCACTGAAACACACCAGAAGGTACAACCCTCGAACTATTATCAGCAAAACATTTCACAGTGTTGTCATGTAAACTGTCATCTTTAGGTTTCCACAGAAACACAGCATAAAGAAAAAAAAAAGAAAAATGGCAGCAATTAACCCAAAATTGTTGTTTAAGTCACTTTGAAACATCAAGTGTGTACCTTTTCACTTTAGACTCAGCTGCTGCTTCTAAAATTTGCTTCAGGATTCTGACTTTAATGTTATTGTTTTAAATGTGGTAGCTCAGACTATAGCCAGGTGTGAAATTCCTGGCATACGGACTATGCAATAGTTGGATTATGAGGAAATCTTGAACAAATCCTTTAGCCCGCTAATTTCATCAGGAATTAAATGAGCAAGGCGTGTGGACTGTTGAGGCCTTGCTTTACCTTAGCTAGATTTCGGGCCCTCTTTTGCCAACCAGCAGAGTCAGAACATGTTGAAATCTTACTTACTAACAGACGAGCAAAAGCAGCACAGGGAAGTATTACGCCCCAGTTTACATACACCACCACCCCTCCTCCCCCAGGATTCCTTTGCAAGTTATCAGTTAGAGACAGAATTTCTGTATGGAAAGGTGCATATTCCCTGTGATAAATCATCTCCATACACCATCCAACAAAAGCCGGCTGTGCTGGAGGTAGAGAGAAAGACTGATTACACAAATCACCTTTTCATGCAAAGCAGAAGCGAGCCTGCCCACCCTCCCTTACTCACCCCCAGCCCCCAATAACTAGAGCGCTCAACAAATGTTCAGCAAATATTTGAACAAACAGCCAAAGACTTCTCAGAACATCAAATGATTATTAAATCTTAAACTGTACTTTCCAAAAATAATTTTCTGCTGCTGTTTGTTTGAAAGGAGGATAGTAAAATCCACAGATGTGTATAGCCGTAAACCTTTAGATGAGACTCAATTTCCTTGATGTCCAACAATAAAATCTACTAATAAATGTGTACAGATGCAAAGGCCTATTTGTTGTCCTGTCAAGTCAGGCCATGTGGAACAAAAAACCTAAAAGCAACCAGGAGAAGGACTAATGATGTAGGCTCGCCTCTGCCAAGATGCACTTACTGCAGTCGCTGTGACATTTAAGGAACATAATGATGGGACATTCCTTTTTAACTTTATTGTTTTGTCAAAAGCGGGTTTTTACAGCTGAAGATCACGTTCCCAAGACAGTCAATTAGGTTATGCAGATTTACGCACACGCTGCGATCTCTTTTGTGCAGCATGACTAGTTTCTTTGCTAACAATCACTCACATTTGATGACAAAGATGGGGCTGGTGTCAATATCTCCCACATAGAGCAGGATTTTTTTAATTTTAAATGCTTTCCATGAAAAGCTCTTTAGATCTCATGGTGCATCAAGACAGCATTTTTTTTTTTTTAAATCTCCAGATAATTATTTCTGAATGTGCAAATATAGTTTTCAAGGGGAAAAAAACCCACTCTCTGGAGTAACCAAACACCAGATTTCCGCAGTATGAAAGCCATTTTAAGGCACTGTGGTGTGCTTCGTGGTTAGCCCTGCTTCTACTTAATTAGGGACCTAAGTTATAAGTCCACAGCTGCAGGAGAGCAGTAAATAGCTATTGCTGACTTCCTTATTGCCAATATGTACATCATGATTGTAGGGTGAAGAGCAGGGATCTTTTCATAAACGCTGCCTTGTGCGGCAACAGTACTTTGATGTCATAAAAATGCTGTTACATATTTTAAAGTCTTAATTGTGGTCCTCTGCGGTGCTGTCAGCTTCCTGGTGAAACACTAACCCTTTCCGTGATTTCTCGGGTATACAGAACGCTTCTTTTATTTGCAGGTTTCATAATTAAAGTCTGCATGTGCCATATCCTCAGCTCTCGTAATGCAGCCTATCTTCACTGATTTCAAATCACCAAGCCCTCATGCAGTACATGATATACATGCTGGGGAGGGAAAGGAGAAGGGGGAAAAGAAAGGAAAAAGAAAACCCCTGCAGTATGAAGGGTACTTGCCCGCTCCATATTGTTCCGATTAACAGCATCCGCTTGCTTACTGTTATGAACACTCCCTCACTAAACACCCTGGCCAGAAACCCCTTAATTCAGTGCCTCCAAAACAGAGTCCCTATACCAGTGTTCCAAGATAACCCTCAGTCTCTGACAGATCCTTGCTTCGATCTCCAGATAAAAATCTCCCACCACAGCACATTATGGCTTGGTGCATGTACCCCACAGCCTCTCTTCTAGCTGCCTTCACATGATTTCAGGTCACCCAAAACTGAATGCCTTCAAATTTCTTATATATTTTTTTAAAATACCTAATCTTGCTTCTATGACTGCTGTTGTCATCTCAAGGACATGTTTTCCAACCAGTTCTCAGGTCTTTTTGAGCCTCCCCATGACATGCAACTTCTCGTTGTTACCCCACAAATTTTGGAAATCTGGCTGAAAACACCACAAATTAAAAGAAGCGAAGGTTGCAAGACCAAAGACTTGTGTCAGACCCATCTGCTACCAGCAAAACCACTTCCTTACGCAGCCCAGTGACCGTAGCTGCAGGGCCAGTGCCTCAGGGTTGTGGAGCAGGCATTGCAGTACCCACCAGCCCTTCCGAGCTCACGGGGCACTTAGCACTATTTACTGGGTCTAGCGACACAGCCACCTGATCCTGAGCACAGGTCTCCTTGTCTGTGGGATTCAGTCCCAAGCTCTGTACTCTGTAGGTTGTCTACGTGACCGCAGGTGTTCCTCCTGGCCTTCAGAGCATGCATTCTTCTAGAGATACCAGTACATCAGCAGGGAATAACCCAGCCTTAGAAGCAAGCTTTAAGGAGTGGACAGGACAACTGGAAAGAGGAACTTGGGTCCAGTCCCAGCTCTGCTATTACCCTGATAAACAGGATGACATCTTTTCCCCTCTTCACACCTTTGTTTAAACATTTTGCCAAAGGTTGCAAGATCCATGATGATGTGCTCCTCTCAGTACCAGCTATTTGGCAGATATGGTGGGCAACATGTAGAGGATGGCACATGTAAGCCCATGTTCTACCTCATGTTAGTTAAGAGTCATTGGTTCTCACCGAGGCTGAACAGGCTGTCAGAAAAAGGACCCAGATTCAGCCCCTATTGCCAACAAACCACTTGGGGATCAAAACTGAACATCACCTCCAAACAGGCTGCTGACCTCAGGTAGTCTTTCTAGACATCCTTTTAACAGAAATAAAAAGCAATGCTAGAAACCACAGAGGGAGGTCTTGCATTTAAGCAGCAGGATTTGTGCAGAATTCCTGGTAAACACCAGCACTTTGGAACTTGTCTTGATGAATAGGTTTGTCTGAAGGAGACACAATGGGGACTGATGATGAAACAGTGACAAATGGATTTCCTCCCCGGCTGGAGACAGCTATTGTTTGCCATCTGCACAGTATGTTTCATGGAGGCATATTTTGCAACACAAACACTGAGTTCACACAAAAAAAAAGCCCTGTTTGACAAAGGAAGATCCCAGAGCAAGAAACAACTGGATTAAAGGTACAGAGGAGGACAACAGCTATCTCTAAGAGAGCCCTAGACACAAAAGAATGTCTCGGGGAAGGAAAAGACGGCTTCTAGTTTATGCAGCTGCACTTCTCAAGTACGCAGAGGATCTGAGGTCAGCCTCAATAACCTTAGTCTTTGGATAAGGAGGTAGGTATATCACCAGTACACAAGGAATGAAGGAGAAAAACTGGCCAGGATAAAGGAGGAGAGTTAATACCAAATTAATTGACTTAGCAGTAGGAAGCAACAAGGGGAAAAAGAAAGATTAGGAAAACTATTATAAGTTTTCAAGGAGAATGGGGGAGAAATAGCCAATTTTTTTTTTCCACAGGAGGAAAGTTCTTGTCACAACTGAATTGCCAGGTCATTTTATAGTGACACCCAAACCCACTTTGTTATGTTCTGATTTAGAACAAGGAACTCAAGCTGTGTTTGTTGGGTGTCTAGGCCTGGAGGCAGCTCACTTCAAAAGCTGCAGACATCACCACCAGAGCTGCCCCTGGGTGGGAAGCTCCCATCTGGGAGTAGCTCAAGATCCTTACAGGAGCACATGCTTCTCCCAGTCCAAATACAAAGACAGAATTTGAACTTCTGTTCTCAGAGAGCACACCAAGAACAAGCTAAGAGAACAGAGCAACCATACAAATGTTTTTCTCTTCGCTATCCTAAGGGAATTAGTGAGGATTAAAAGTAAGAACACATTGGGGTGAATTAGGGATTAGAAACAAATTTTAAGACCCAGTTAGTCACCTGCCACATGGAGTAGAATCCAAAGCCATGCATCACTCTTCTGAAGAGATCCCATAGGATATCACTAATAATAGAAGAGGTGCTCAAAGGCTACATAAGGAAGCACAGCACAATGTAATAAACAACTAAATGAAACAAAGATGTCAGGATCAGGTATACTGTGGACTGCTTGGGAATAAACATAAATAAATAAATAGATAGATAGCTAAATAAATAAATAAATAAAAGGTTTCTGCCTCCTTGACTGGTTTTTATGGTTGCATATCCAGTATGACTGGGAACACTTGCCCCAAGGCTCTTGCTGGCGTCCTGTTTGTTGTTGGCGTATTAGTTTACCAGAGAAACTATGTTTTATCCTTAAGTACCAAAATATGGCCTCAGAACATAAAGTGTCACTGGTTTAAAAAAGACTGGATTCCCTCACATTTCTAAAATCAGACAGTTCCTGCTTCTGCCACAGTTTCTCTGTGTCACCTACTGGCCAGTCGTTTTGCCTTGAAAACCTTCTGCACATTTATAAGACAGAGCTAATAGTATTTTATAGCATATTGTCTCTTTTGTCTACTGAGTTCATAAAGAACTCTGGAGTGCAGGAAGCGCTCTCAATTTTATAAATATAGCATCAAGCATGAGAGGCCGCGGTAACAAATAACCCTTAAAAAGAAACCAATCGAGTCTCCCTTAACTATGGTATAAGTTTTAAAGCACATACAATAAAGCTGATTTAGCAGCCAGCAGCAGCAGGAGTGGTGTATCTTCACTCACAAAGCTGCACTGAAAGACATGTGCCTTCCAATTCCATTTCTTCTGGGAAAATAACCTTCAGAAACTCTTTTATGGGAAAGACCAATGATCATAGTCAGAACCAAACCAAGAGATTCAAAAACCAGGATCATCATGTGGGGCTACACCACATGTCAATTTGATGAATCATGTCAGAGATAGAACTTGAAATGATTGTAAAACCATTACCATGATTCAGGTTATAGAATGGTAAATTAGTCAAGCTGTCTCCATCCACAGATGAGAGTAACGGGGGGACAGTTTTTAGCATAACCAAAGGCCTGTTGAGGCAACACTGACTCTTGAGCTCCTAAAGGATAACTGCGCAGTAGTTCATGCAAGAGTTATCCTGCCAGTGGTATTTACACTAGATGCAAGCGGGTACTTATGTACCCACCTACATGCATGGGCTTGTGGATACCCCCAAATTACTGACTGACTCAGGAGGTAACATTTCTGGAAATAATGATTCAGTGCTGTGGGGTGACTGGATGAATTTGTTCCCTCCCACCAAACCCAACACAGACACCCGTAACCTCAGGTCTGTGGTATTTCTCTCTTTGGAAGCATGTAAAAATGTTGGGAGTGTTCAAATATCTCTAAACTGTGTAGCAGATCTTATCTGCTGTGCTGCATGCAGCACCTAATGCTGGCAGGCTACCTGGAAATACCATTCTCTTGGATTTAACTTCCAGTACCTAAAGTAGTGTTTATTTGGTTCTCAACCGAAAAAAAAAAAAAATAATCAGTAAGGTTTATAGACAGTTTTTTATTAGCTCAAGTTTCAAGAGATTGCAGTAGCTTGGGTGCTTCTTAAAACAGGCCATGTTAATTTAATCTCTCAAAAAGGACACTAATTTCTAAAGACAAATTTATAATCCAAATTAATTCCTCAAGTTCTTCCAATAAGCTTTCTTTTACCTTACACAGTACAGGAGCATTTACAGGCTGAAATCCAATTTGTGAACTGGATTCCTGGCATGTCCACAGCACAATGTCTATTGTTCAAGGAACGTGAAGTTCTGATATATGCTTTTCTGTACTTACCATGCCATCAATTCCTGAGCAAATGTAAATGGAAGAGACCAGAATAATTGGAGGGGAAGAAAAAAAAAAAAGTGAAAAGCAAAAATCTCAACTCTTCGAAGCAAACACCTCAAAATCCATTATTTTAAGAACAACACAGTAACATCTGCCCAATTCTAATAAATAAGGTTTAGGATAAGAATCTGTAGTTTAGGAACTAAAAACGTTGCAGTTATACCTGGGATGAATTTGGTTTAGCAGCCCACTTATCTGTGGGTATAAGTTAAATAATTCCCCTTAAACAGCCGGCTGTCAAGCAGAAATCAGCAACAGCTGTTATATTTGTAAAATAACAATAACAAGCTGAGATGCCGTTCATTTACTGTAAGAAGAATGCCAGCTTTGCCAAGATTTGTTTTGGCCACCGGTAAATCTAAGTCTAATAGGCAAGTGATGCATTTCATGGAAAATAAGCTGCACCTGGATTTGAGTCATACCTTGTCCCCTTGAAAATCTGTCATATCCTCCTACTTCAATGTCTCTGATACAATAAACACATGAGCATAAACAAGGCCCCGACTCTTTTGCCCTGTCTCTCTCTTCGTTCCAGACAGGAAACATAAAACAGCTAACAGCCCAAGATGCACGAAACCATTTCTAAAGCTACTTTGGGCCATTTGTTTAATGTCATCCAGGATCTCTTTTGTGCACCGGGCAATTTTCCTACCATGTGTTCACTTATTGTGTTACCTGCTGGTGCATTTCCCTGCAGAAACAGAATAGGAACCATAGCCAGCGTACATCAGAGAGTGCCTGATCCTGCACCACCGAGGTACATAGGAGCTTTAAAAGGGACAGATGGTGCAGGTGGACTCATAAAACATGAAAAACATGAAAAGAAACATATACGGACTAGAATATGTATCATATGGGAGCTGCTACGCTCACTACTAGCCATGATTTGCAAAGGTGTGAACTAGCTTCCTCCTCATGCCAAGTGTGGTACTTACGTCGGTCCCTCCTAAAAAAGTTAGGGAAGCACTGATTGCAGCACACAAAATGTCTTATCTCCGCTGCAGCAGCACCTAAAAGCCCCAGCACAAGTGAAACACACGGGTGACAGTCACAGCTTTAGAGAGACCACATGAACTACAGCCAGGCAATCCCGAATAACCCCCAGGAGTGAAGCTGCCAGCCCCACTACCATCCCAGGCAGAGAACAGAAGGGTGGGGATAGGAGCAGGGCAGTGCCTTAGCCCACAGGAGGAACTCCCCACTCCTACAAACACCTGCATACCTGATCTTGGACAAGCCACTTTACTTCTCCCCGCCTGACTTTGCAACACAGACACTGGCACTCCCACAGCAAGATGCCTGCAGAGGAATGTGAGCAACACTGTCACCAGTTTCTCTAGCAGAGTAAACAAAGGTCATGCACCTATTAGACCTGTGGAAAACCCTGGGTTTCAAAAGGTCCCATTCCCCTGGCAGTTAGCAAACTCCTACAATTTGAGAATTTTTGATGCATAAAAATTCTCGCTACTATTTTAGGTTTCAAGTGTTTCATTGGCATAATTTGGCCAATTTTCCCCTCTTTGCCTGTCACATGTCCTACTACCAGGCAGGTGCAAGCCTTGCAGAATTTCAAACTTTCACATTTAACGTATTTTTTCTCTTCATTTATACATTGACTTTTCCATATAGGAACTATGCATGTCGACACACCTGAAAACGGGTAACTAGATCCCTTTTCCACATTTAATGAGTACTTCCCTCATTATTCTCCTTCCTGTAGGGCCACACAGGTAGACATAAAAGGGAAAATTAAAATGACTCAAAGTCACTTTAGTAATCCCCAGACCACCCATGCCATTAGCCCTAGTCCTCTAGCAAATGCCCCATTTGAAGGGGTTCTATGTCACTTGCAATAATTTAGGTGCAAGACAGACTGTAAAACCTCCTGGACCTACCAGCAGACACACTCTGCAGTGGTCATGGTACACTGCAGCTCTCCTGTAACTCAGGCTAAATGCAGCAGCCTGCCTAACAAATCACAAACACCGCTTAACACTGAACTATAGTTTCCTACCCACCCCAGTGATTTTTCTTCAGCTTGCTGGCTTATTCCTCAATTCTGTTTTCATTCCCAGACTCTCCAGTCCCTCCCAAAGCATACCGGTGGAAAGAACCATCAGACAACAAAAAGTTTACAGAGTAGTTCAGAGAAGAGATTGCCTGGATTGGGGCCGTGCACGTATGACTGACTGCTGCAGTAATGTCAGGGCACCCAGGGAGAACATGGTGACCTGGAAGAAAGCCTAACCCTTGGGAAGGGAACGTGGGTAGCGATAACAGGGTTACACAATGGACAGAAAGGGAAATGGAGGGTCGATTCGCTGATGACTGCATGTTCAGCCAAGTGGTATGGGAAATGAAAAAGAGGAACTGAAGTATGAGTACATAATCAAAATTATAGGTTAGTCTGCATAACAGATACAGTGGAATAACTCATATGCCTGGAAAATTAACATTGAATGTACAGGCTATTCAGGAACAGCCAGCAGGGGAAGAAACATCTATTCAGAAATACAGAGTAAATTGCTGAAAGACTGGACAAAATATCTAGAAGAGTGGTAAAGAACCACCAGTGGGGTTTGCTAAATACTAAACTTTGAAGGTGATTGCTGAAGACGTGTTTCCCCCCCCCCCCCCCCCGCAAACAAACCCCCCCCCCCCCCCGAAAACCTACTACTTGCCTAAGATATCTCGAAGGGGGATTTTAAGGCATCCCAATATCTTTCATAACATCTGTTGTACTGCTACCTTTCCAAGAGTTCAGCGTCCAGGAAAGGCCACAGGGGCAAGAGGAAGAAGTTTGATCTTGATCAGTAAGGAGGAACAAAAAGAGGTGAGAAGCAAAAGGCAATTTTAGTGATATCAAGTAGTAACAAGGCAATCAGAACAAGACTATCAGAGACAACATTAAAATCACCAAAATTTGCTCAGGCTGCCATGATTCACACTGGCAATGTTGTGCATCTACATGTACATGTGAACACAGTGATGCTCCAGCTGGTTTTGGAACCAGAGCAGTGTCCCAGAGGGGTTATAATAGGGGTAAAACTGTGGTATCCAGCTATTACCTACTCTACATTTTCCTCATGTCCTAAAGGGAAAAGACCAAAAAGTTACAAATGCATTATTATAATTAAATTTTCATCCAAACACTAATTCCAAGAGGTGAATGACAACTTGTGTCTAAATAATGTCTCTCAGTCATCTGGAGCAGCGTCTGCACTTCATAGAGCTTTTTCCAATAAAAACTCTCTCCTCCGCAGCATTTGGTGACTCCTAGTAGCAGAAGTTCACTGGCAATATCACGTCACCATCGGTGGCTGTCATATGCTTCATGCCTCGAAGGCACAGCACTGCTGTAGAAGCTCCTTTTGAAACCGAGCTTGATTGCTGGTATTGCACACACTTGCATGTTCAAATGCCATTTCTAAATGATCAGAGGATGTCTCTGATGCAATTACTCAGATGATCTCCAAGACCTTTCTCCTTTGCAAGCATTTTACCACCAGCGGCAGTTATTTGTGCACAGTAAGTCACTTTTCTAAGACAAAAAGCACAAAAAAAAAAATCAAAAAACGCAGCATCCCCCTGTGGTTCACGCTTAGGCAAGTCCAGGCAGGAGTTTAATTTACAACCCACAAATACACTATCATGCTATTAGTAATATCATTACCTGAACTCCTACAGCACATCCCATGGCAGATTGTTAGGATATACCTGTCACTTAATCCCTTTGCAGCAGTTACAAAAAAGATCATGCAAGATGTTTGAGCAGACAGCAAACTGGGATCCTTTAGAGGGTAAATCACTGTAAATTATTTGATTTGAGCTGCCTTAACTCTTCCGTCTTCTGCACTAAGACTAGCTGAATTCCTGCACACTACTTGAAGATTTTCAGAAGGTAGAAGGTTTTCATGCCTAGGATAACAAGGAAGGGCTAGTGATTTAGCATGGTTGCAGAGCATTTTCCCCATCAGCACAGTCCAAGTGGAACACTAAAGTGGAACATCAGGTCTCTTCTATTAATGTGGTGACGGTTCTACACCACAAAAAGGAAATATTTGAAGACAAAAGCAAGAGGCCTTCTGCCATATAAGACAGTCTTTCTCATGGGGACATGTGACAATGCAGACAGTGGTGCACTGAAACCACATGAAACTCCTCAGACAACATTTGTGCATTTGCACTGTCACAAGTGCACGTGGATGGATATAATGTCATTTTCGCATGCAGCAGTTCACTCGGGATGAACTGCAGTTGCTATGTTAGGTAAAAAGGTATAATAACAACTGACCATCTCCAGAAAGGAGTATCCTTGGGACATGCTTTGTGGTCAGGGTGCCTCAAGGATAGCTTCAACCTTGTCTCGGGATTTATGCAGACCATAATTATCAATGGCATGCCACAATATATCATTAAAGCTTTGAAAAATAAGTGTTCTTCCTTGTATGCCTTAAGCAGAAGAGAGACTTATTTTGGAGTGAAGCTGTCTACACAAGACCTTGCATCTGCACAAGTTATGAATATAGTTCCACCCAAATATCCTACAAAGATGAGTTCTTTCTAAACTTTCCCTCCTCAAAGAATCCATTTTCAGTCACCTTTTCCTGCATCTTCTATTCTTAACACAGCAAAACCTTTACACTTAGAGCAAACAATTCACTTGTGAAGTACCTATAAAATAGTACACCAGAACTAGACACATACACGCGGAGGTGTTGCTGGTTTGGCTCATGCTTGAGCCTAGAGCAATGGGAAACACTAGGCAAGTCAAAACAATTTTAAGGGACACTGTACAATTTCTGTAGCCTGTATCAAGTTTTGCATGTGTCACTTGCTTTTAACATTGCTAAGTAACCTTCTGTGAGTAAATAATTGGCTTGGATAGTAAAGCAGGGAGAGATGTTAATATTTTAGGCTTTATTCCACTTGTTTATTCTAACACCTATTTATTTAACTGGTATTCAAAGATACAAAGAATGCACACACAGAGAAAACCAAAGACATACTGCTTTGTAAGGTACGTTCTCATGGTAATGTAAAATTTACAAGTGTGCAGGCTGAGGGCTTAATCCTCTGATCTTTTCCCTAGCTGGTAGGGCTAAGAGGAAAGAGGGATTCAGGGAGCACTCTAGATGAAAGCACCCACAGTTTTCATAAACGTTTTCCAAACCCAAGTTATACTGCAGTGTTTTATGTATCTTGACACAGACTGTTTACAAATAGTAGCACATGCAACAGAAAAAGCAGACAAGCCTTCATAACCTTTCATGCACTATTTAATGTTTAGGAGGCACATTTGACACACTGCCCCTATACACACAATTCACTGACACAGCTGGAGCACTGTTCTAAAAAAATTTGGCTCTTGTTTTCTGATGCACCACCTCTTCAATTTTTTTTTCCTTGCCTGTAGCATCCATCTGAATCCTCTAACAGCTGCTTAAATGGTAAAACAAAAGGAAAAAAAAGGGGGGAAAAAAGCACAACTTTTGTGATCTTCAGTAGAACTGGTTGGAAAGTGCTTTATTTTTCCTGGGCAAAACTTCAGTGGAAGCACAAAATAGTTTTCATCTCGATTTTTCAAAAGGAGGAATTTCAATGTTTTGGCTGAAACTCAAATACCAGAATATTTCAACCAAAACCCAAAATATTTCCATTAGGAAATGCTGCTGCATGGTGCCCTAGGAGATGGAATTTCAGGTCTTGCTCTCATTTCCTTTTTTCCAGATAAGACCTGCTGCATCACCTAAGTTCTTTT
>NW_010245462.1:117439-119111 GCF_000690775.1 Eurypyga helias | reverse complement strand
TGGGACACATACACTAGAGAAATGAATGGGGTTCTGAGACTGCAGAATACCAACAAATTCCCACACCGCTCCTTCAGCTATCCAGATGGAAACATTTTGGATTTCAAGAAATAGGTTTCAAGAAAGAGGTTTCCCTGGAAAGCAAGCCTTTTTTCAAGGTAAGCCTAATTGAAAACCTGTGATTTCTGTCAACAGGCAGTTTCAAGACAGCTATTTTGTTTCAGCTGGTTGAAAAGATCCTGCTGTTGAGCATTATTCCAGACTCCCATACAGCTTGAGTGCAGTTAGTTATAGGCGACAAGTTTTCCAAAGCTTTCTAGAAGACTTCTGAGCACTTGATTTCTGTGAGTTTTGTAATGAACATCCCAATCCAGCAGCTCTTGCACTGACTATCTCAGTCTACACATTTTTCCCCAGTTCTGCTATTTTCTTTAGTCTTTGTGAGTAACTGATTAAGACAGAGCAATGCCAAGAAATCTGCTGGTACTAGGCATCTCAAGTCGCTGAGTCCAACTGAGTATTGGTGACTCAAATGCTCTTTGATTTAAAGAAAAATCAGCATTGCTTTACCTTGTGGCACACAAGGTTGCTAGCTGAACCCTGTGCATCCACTGGTTGCTGAGGAATCTTTTGGATGTAGAAGATGAACTTTACATTTTTGATGGGATTCTTAACTCTTCATGCCACTCCACAGTAATCAAGGAGAGGTTCCTTGACCAGGGGAGGATGGAAAAAAAGCAACAGGCAATTGTCCAGTATAACCTCAGGCATCCAAAAGCCCCAGGGCTCTCAGGGGGAAGCATGCCTTCTCTGGGAGCCATCGATTTTAGTGCTAGAAACTTTGCCTTGGGACTTCAAGTGAAGTCCAGCCTAGATCCATTCACAGGGACAGAGAGGTGACAGGGATGGCAGACACCTTACTCAACACATGGTTGGGTTGAATTTCAGAATCACCTATTGAAGTCCTGCCTACAGCTGAGACTCCCTGTCAGTGGGTTCAGCTACTTCCTTTAAGTTGCAACACCACGAGGCCTTCTCTGCTTTGCCCTTTCAACCAAAATGCCTTGATGTGGTTCTAAGCCTTACCAAGTGATGCCAAAGAAAATTTCTTCCCAAATCTGGTAGTCAAATCAGTTTGATTAGCCAGTCATCTGCAAAAAGAGAATTTTAGAGTACCACATCCAAGCATTGGCCTAACTCCTGTGTCATGTCTCCAGCTGGGAAAAAAATCTGGTGCTTCAGAAGGAAGCAAACAATAAACCCTTCTCAAGTCCTGCAGGCTGAAGCCCTGAAACTTGAGATTTGGTTACAGGTTTCTATTTCAAAAGGGTTAGGAACACTGAAGCCAGTACAGATCTTCCTGTTCTCCCCAAGAATATAACCACATACCAAATAAGTTCTCCCTGTAGTAGGATTAAGTCCCCAGTATCCTTCAGACAAACATGCCTGCTGCCATTGCATGTTGATATTTAGGGCTATTTTGGATGATGGGATCTCATCTGCCTGCTCCTTCAGAAGGGCAGGAGTATTTGCAGTCCTGTTGCAGACCAGCCTCAGACAGATCTCTCAGAGACCTTGGGTTAAGCCTTGGAACTGTTGTGCCTGTAAGAAACCGGAGCAAGTTCCTTCTCACTCTGAGGACCTTCAGGGCTGATAAAACTTCCCCCCCCCC
>NW_010245462.1:96316-117408 GCF_000690775.1 Eurypyga helias | reverse complement strand
CCCCCCCGTTCTTAATTTATTCCAGGGCTTAGTTACATCACTGTTATGAAGTTTCACCTTCAGTCCATGCTGAAGCAGTGTGACTTTGACCAACCGTTAGATCTCAGTCTGCATGCCAGCTAACTGGAACCATTCCACCATCTTCTCGCATAGAAATATCTACACGGTGCTCAAGGCACCTCAATTTCAGCTGTGATAGTTAAATAAATTGAAATCTAAAAGCCCCGTGCTTAGGTTTATGCTAATTTTTGAGAGTCTCTGGAAATTATTACACTGAATCCTTCCTCACAAAGGAGGACAACGACTGGGCTTTCTTGCAAGTCTTAGTGCCATGCAGAGAGATAAAAGCACTGCTGGTATAAACTCAAAGGTCACACTTGCCACAGAACTGAACTGAGACTGGAGGCTGAAATCGCCATCAAGATTGTATCTCCACTATAGTGGAAATGTATTAACTGACATAAACGATATTTTTAATTAGAAACCATAAAGAAATATTATAGAAATATTTTTGCAGATCACACTCTTCCCACCTCCAACAGGTGTTTTCTACCAACCCTAAGCTACTTATTAAAAATTCAAGTAATCCTTTTCAATCCGATTGATTTTGGGTTGACCAGTGCTGGCACAAAGTGGGAAAAGACAAGAAAAGGAACAAAGTTCAGAAAACATTGCAACACTCCACACAGCCAGAATATGTGACAGTCAGTGATAACATCACTGACCATTCCAATTACCATATAATTTTGAATGTCTATTTTTGCCTGCTGCCCTTATTTATTCAGTCTACTTCTTATATTTCTTCCTCTGTAGAGCAATGCACTTTAATTTGCTGCCAAATGTAGCTCTTTACGCACCAGGTTTGGATACTGTGACAAACACTAAGGAGGACCATGTACATATCCAGTGATATTAATACAGAACATAGAAACTAAATTTATGTGCTAATATAGTTTGTGGTATGATTCTGCAGCTTATGGATAGCTTTAGCCTCTGACCCCTTATGGATCTGCCGTTTATCAGGTGCCAGGGACTGCCTTGCTTGACTGTACTCCCTTGACCATTTCTTCCACGGGACCATCATCTTGAAGTACAATCTAGGTCAATATACCATTAAAAGCAGGATATTATCCTGTTACCTACTCCAGCTATGCGTCTGGAGAGCCAGGCAGGAAAAGCAAAGCCAGGAATACAAGTTTTTGCATGGATTTCCCATACAGAGAACAGGTATCTGAAGCTCTAGAGCTTGGGGCTAAGCATCTTGACCCCTACCCTGCCAGGGAAAAAAGTCCTCGCACAACTTGGACAGAGAGGAGGCTCTTGAGGACCCCTGTTCTAGGAGCAATGCAAGCATCTTGCATAACAATAAACATGTGTATACCAACGGGACCATACACATGTTGAAACACTATGTACATGCTCAAATACCTTGCTGAATCAGGGCCACAGTAAATGCATTCTTTTCATAGAAACACTTTTCCATGGACCTGATCCAAAGCCCACTGAGGTCAGCAAGAGTCTTTCACTTCAATAGGATTTGGATCAGACCCCATGAGCATTTCCAACTAAAACCAGCATTGGAATTTGTGCATGCCCGTGCATTGAAACAATTTGAGTCTAGTTCACTGTAAACCCTAAACTCAAATGCTCCTCAGCTCTGGGAAACTTGGTAATACAAACTGGATCTTTACTTTGCCCAGGACCTTCTTTCAAAGGCCGATTCAAAAAAGGCTCAGGCTCCACTGAGCATAAGCCTTCAGAACATTCATACCTGAATCAGGATCTGAACTTAAAAACAGGTGGAATATCTCTGAGGAGGAGAGTTTCATCAGATATTTCATATAGTATTGCAAGTGTAAAAATAATAATTAAAGAACAGCTGAAAAGACATCCTGCTGAGGTATACATTTTAAGGTCTTCCTACAAACAAAAACGTTCTACTTCCTAATAGCTATATAAATCCATAAAGACTGGCCTATGATTTCACTAATACATCACCACTGGAAAAAAAAAGATAAAGAGGGAAGAGAAAAATCATAAAAGCATTCCACCTGTATTGCTGGCAGATGGCTTATAAATGTCGCACAGACTTAGACCTACTACTGGCTCATACAAGAGGTATTAAATAAACTGCTGAACATCTGCTGGTAAATACACAGCAAACAAGAATGCAACTTTGAGCCAAACATCTGGCAAGTGTGGGCCACATCTCTGCTCATAAACTAAGCAATGTTTTCTGCTAATCATTAACAGAGTTATTGATTTTAGAAGTGTATCACACAGCTATAATTTTGTCAGAGAGTAGACCACATAAGTTGTTCTTTTTCTGGTTGTTTCATTTTGTCTTATTCCAAAAGTCCGTAAATTGACGAGCGAGACAAAAATTATAATTGACATCATCTGTGGGAAATATTTCATAAAACAACAGGCCCAGATGTAGGATTAAAGCCATGTGGTAGTAAAATACCACACTGAAAAAAGTCCAGGTTCCATGATTTCTTACGAAAACAGATGTGCTATTACTCCACTCTACTTGTTTTTCAATGCTTTTTACTCCAAATAATTCTCTTTTTTTTTCTCCCCCTCCTCTTCTTTTTTTCCACAATTGCACTAGGGAGAGATCATAAATTGATTGCAGATGGCAACTTGTACTTCAAAATCCTAACTGTCACAATCTTTGAAATAAAAATAAATGAAACATTTTGTGAAATTATATTGAGCTGTGTTAAAAGTAATGAAGATTATACAAACATATGTCTGTTTGTCATTTATACAGCACCTTCAGGCATGACAACCAAATCTATTAGACAGTATTTCCCTCTCTGGGAAGTAGTTATTTTCTAAGTCCAGGATGTACTGAAATATAGAAGGTAACCTATAGTCTGAGCACTCCTTTATCCAAGCCTCAAGATGGTCTGAACCTCCTGCAACACAGAACCAGGCACGTACTTCCTTGATTCTCTCACATACAAAGAGGCAACATGGAAACAAGACAGAACAGTTCTGTGCATCCAGCTTTGCACATCATTTCATACTAGTACATCCTTGACAAACATATTGTATAAGAGATCCGTAAAAGACGGAGGCTTGTATGGTTTGAATCCTAACTTGTCAGTGCTGTGCAGGATGGCAAACAACTGTATTTCTTCCTAAATGACTTACTAACATATGGAGCCCATTATGATGCCACTAATTACAATTCATTAAGTTCTGAATTTATGCAGTTTCACAATGGAATCAGAGATTCTCCATTTTCCAGTTATCAGTGATTTTGTAAGACCTAATAAAGAAAGGTCCAAATAAGCTCCCATCCCGTCACTTCAGACAAAAGATGTTTCCAATAGAGTTGGTGGTGTTTGATGTTGATTAAAAAGGGCTTGATCTAGGTTCCTGTTAGAGGGATTCCTGAAGATAGAAACAGGGAGGAAAGCTACGGATACTCATTTGGGAAAGGAGATGTTCATCTCCCAGTATACTTTGGGAGAAAAAGTCGAGGAAACAGGAATGTGGCTCAGTTAAAGTGCAGCCCCTCTTTTGTCTCACATAACGAAAAATAAACCAACAGTTGTGGATGATGGGAAGAGCAAGAATGAAGATTTTTCTGGGACCACAGAAATCATTAAAAAACTAGAACAGGAGCAGAGGCAAGGCTCACACTAAGATGTGGAAGCGGGCTGAGAAACTGAGCTTTGTTTCTTCTATTAAATCTTTACATCCAAGAGAGTTAACAGGAATCCCTTCATTGTTCTCTCTCCCAGGCAAGCCCTGCAGAGATTAACAATCTTTGCCATCTGGCTCTGAAAACTCCTCATCCTTACTGTGAAATCTTTGCTCATGATGCAGCTCTCAGAGCATCCCTTCTTCCGTAGCAGCAAAACTTGAGCAACTATTCACATACCAATCAAGAATCCATTATGCCAGAAGTGCCAGGAGTAGCCAAAGTCAGTTCAAGATATCCAGCGTATACTGTATCTAATATAATACCCAAAAGTGTTTTCAGAGACTGGAGCCATGTTTGAGGGGGAAGGGGTGGGTCTGGACTGTAGCTCATTTGGCTAGAATAAAGGCTTTCGAGCAACAGGGGGAAGACTTGGAGAAAGTTCAAATCAGGGTCATTTGCCTTTCGTAACAGATGAGTCTGAAGTCCCATGAAGACTGGTACTCTGGTGCATAGACATTCACAGTTTTAGTAAAGCCCCTGCAGAGGGACAGCTGTTTAACACTCAATCCTCCTCCCTAAAGGGATGTGGCTCAAATCTCAATTTGAGGAAATCCATGCTCTACATCACCTGGTATTTTGGCCTGTAGGTTTAAGTCCTGTACGCTGGATATGAAGATCTAAGGCAAAACAACAAAACTAGAAGCTCATGGATAAAGATAGCAAGGGGTCTGCAGGCCAGGTAAACACAAGAACTGTGGCAACAGCTTTGTTCACAAACACTTGCATATGTATCCTTTCTACGCTTTCTGTGGCTCTTTCCAGCCTCTCCCTTACTTCCCAGTTTACTGGGAAACAACATTATGGACTGCAAGAAGGACAGCAGCAAATTTCAAATAAGAAAAGGATTGCTTTGAATGCTCCTGAACACTGCTCTAACCCATCGTGGCCTTGGTGGACTCTTTCTGTATGCCACCTTCCCTCCCACTTTTCTCCAAGGAGATGTCGTTTAACTCAACTCGCTGTAAAAGTGACCAGAATATTTACTGATTGTGTTAAGTTTTGGGGATAGCAAGGACTACTGACAACATTACTATTACTTTTCCTCTAAGAAGTTTGTGATTCAAAACAAACTCATTCTTTCACAATTTGCAATTATTTCAAATCATGGTTCACACCTCCCATCAACATTCAGAAGACTTCTCATTTGAACGGTATTTTCCAAGGTTAAAAAAAAAAAAGGCATTAAGAAAGCATGCTTTTAATGCAAAACAATACCCAGGTTAAACAAAAAAGGGGGTGCCTTTGTGAATATATTGTTAAATCAAAGTCCACCTTCAGGCTGAGACCTGTCATGCTTATCTTGCAGCAGTTTCAAAGTTTGCAGAGGTAGTCAAATGGTACTTTTCTTACCTAATTTTCAAAAAGCTCCCCTTTTCAATAAGAGGTAGTTGAGCCCCATAAAATCTGAACCAGGGACAGGATGCTGTGAAAAATCAGATGATAAAGGGGGTTGCTTGGTTGTGGTTTTGTTTTTGGTTTTTTTTCCATTACACTTTGGGCACTATACTCTCAAGTTCTTCTTGTGCAGTCTGTGATATCATCTTAGTACCACATGAACTCCTACATATCCTGGTCAGTTGTCTGCATCCAGCACAGCAGCCCAAGAAAGTAAATCAGAAAGCAGATCAGAGGCTATGAAACCAGACAGAATTCAGGAGGTGTGGACAAGAGTAGACAGAAAATGATCCATATGAACATAGAGCAGAGTAGAGGAAAAGCCTAAAATAAGATCTTGATTAGCTGACTCCTGGCCCAATTTTCTATGAGACAACTCCAATAATTCTCTCATGTTTCCCCATAATGGCTCGGGGCTGAATGGGTGGCCCAGAGGAAGGTGTTGTGTTGTAGTGCTGCGCACTGAGCCAGACCCAGCACAGAGTAACGTCACATTTACTGATTTAGTTGGAGTATTCAGCAACTTCATCATAGGAGTTTTATTCTTTCAAAACCTGCTGTTGCTGCTGAAAGGGCCAGCAACTTTCCTCATTCTTCCAGTCTTGTTTTCACACACTGGAAAGAGATGTATTTTAGAGAGATTGAACAGGTCAGAGACACAGAAGAACAGTAAAAAAAGGATGAAACTGGAAACTTGTTCCTACATCAAGATGTGACCTTCACTTGAAAAAGGCTGTTTTTAAAGTTTCCATCCATTTTAAGGGTTTTTCCTGTGGCACATTAAAAGCCCAGAAATACATTTGTTTTTCAAACAAAACCTTGGAACAAGTTTCTGAACGCACATCAGACGTACCAATATTGTCAGTGTGCTACTCCTGTACCCACACTTTAAGACCTTGCTTCATAGCTGCAATCTCATTCCACAGCTAGCAGTGAGAAGGGACTGGGAATAGGGAATCCGTGGGGTACTGCAATTAAATTTTTTGTTTCATCATCAGTATGCCTGCTGATATTCCCGACATAAGCCAAAACCACCCCACTGAGCTGCCTGAAAAAGGAGTTGTCGGTGCAAGGGGAGGATTTCAAACATTTGAGATGGATGAAAGGAAGCCCATGACCATTAGCACTGTTGGAGACACAATTGTTATTATTAACACCATCTGCAACATGGACATTTCAGTCTTTGATGAAGGAAGTATGAGCTGGAGACCACCGGCAGCAGCCTGGAGTGGGTGGAGCAGGGAGGAAACATAACCACAGTAGCAGCAGCCACAGGATTTGTGATCAATAGCGAGGAGGATGGATCCACACAGGATGTTGTTTGGTTAGCAGCCATACGTGCTCTTGGGCGCTTGAAGCTCTACATGCTTTACTAGGAACAAGGGGAAAACAACCATTCTTTGGGATCTATTTCTGCTCTGAATTAAGTCCAGCCATTGTAACAAATCATGCAGAGATCTGTGTCTATCAGCAGCTGGTCAGAAGTCTCAACAGCAATCAGGAAGAGAAAGTGACACTAACAAAATCTGCAGCAAGACAAAGGTCTAGCACTAAAAAACACAGTAACATTCTGTTTAAGCATCCTGAACAGCCTGGTAACTACTGATGAAGGAGGAAAACCAAAACAAGACTTAACACTGCACATGCAATTCACACCAAGGTTAAACAACACAAAGAGGGGCATACAAATACCATGGCTTGTGTTTCAGACCTTCAGAGCTCTCTTTAGCAACACAGCAGCCTCTGAACTGCGTACAGAAGCACACATTCGCCCAAACTACATGAGCTAGCATTGGTAGGACAGGCAGTACAATAAGCAGCAACAGCAGTGCTGCCACACACTCCCATCTTCTCTTCCTTCCAATGCTAGCATTAAAAGCATTACCTCCTGAAAAGGGCTAATTATGGCTGACCCCACCTTTTCCATGCTGGTGTTGGCCTTAGCAACAGCCACAAGATGACAGTACTGGCAGCAACGGAGTATCAACCACAACTTCCCACAAGTTGCATTTCAAGCCACAGCAAATATTAGCCCTTAAAGCTTGTGGGAAGGCATATGACCTGCCTGATAGGGCAGCTGATAACACTGTGTTAGCATGCTGGTGTGTTTTGTTCTCAGCTTCAGGCCTGGAGAGGCCTTCTCGCTTTCCACCAAGACAGTAGGATCTTTGCTCTTGGATGCAAGATCAAAGGGAATTAGGTGCAAGAGAGGCTAAAAAACCCATTAGTGTCTTTTCTTCAGAACAGGCAACTTAAGGAAGGAAAATTACTTGTTTGGAATAGGCTGCAGGATAGCAGTCAGTAGCAGAGGACCTGTTATTTATATTTGACTTTACTTTGTCATTGTCATGAGATCTTTCCACATCTTTTTTCACTGACAGCTTTACAAAGTTATGCAGACAGTCAAGAGTATCAGAGATGATTTCTCTCACCTTGCCATTCCTTCTTTTGAGAACATGGGTGATAGGTTGAATTGCATGAGTCTTTGCACAAAACCAACACTGGACCATCATGATCTTCCAAAAATAGGCAAAGAAAAACAAGAGGCCTATATAAATAATGTCTTGTTTTAGCTGTCCAGTCCTACATGGCCTTCCCTGTCAAAGCTTGGGGCTAGAAATGACCAAGTAGCAAAGAAAAATCAGGAATTATAATTTTTTTTTACATATGAGGGAAAAAAGCATAAACATTTCAGTTTTGACATAGAACAAAAAACTTTTGTCTTTGGCAGAGGACCCATATCATTTGCCAAAGCAGCAATTGGTCTCCTTGTGTAACAACAAATGCTAATAGGAAGCACACTCATTGCTGCATCATTCTAGCCACCACAAGTAGATTTGCATGCCAACAGCAGCACCCCCAAGTTCTACCCAGGCCCAAATCACCTAGGCTGAGCCCTTTTCGTCTCTCTACTCAACTGAACATCCTGACTTACATGTGGATCAACATTTACACCTTTATCTTCTGGCAAATCAAATACAGTAAGTTACAGGGTCCTTGGGGCTGTTCCCAGGCTCTTTTCTTTCATTAGTTTTCAAAAAAACAAAAGCCCATGAAGCCAGGCACTGGATGTACTGCCAAGAGTCCCTTGGTTTATAAGGTCTTGGGCATCTCTCAGAGGAAAACTCCCATCAGTCTCATCACCCAAGTCGCCCACTGAATCTAACTAGACACTTCATAATTTAGATAATTATCATATAAGCAAAGTTTAGTCAAAGTTAAGTCGCATTTTCCTGGTACAGAAAGAAACAGAGCCATGCAAAGTGTGTCGTCTGTAGAAACCATTTTTCACCCACTGAGGTCGGATGCAGAGTCAGCCTCTAGCAGGGGTCCAGTAACTCAGCTAAGTGATTAGGACAGGAGCCAGCGGTTTCTGAAGTTCACTTTTCCCCACCATCTCCTGTTAAGCAGAAGCGAGTCTATCTACAGTAGCTAGGTGTGATCTGCTGACCTACTGTAAATTCTTTAAGCAGCAGCACATATTTCACCACTAATAGGATAAAAGGTAATAGGAAATGCTCACTTGTTGGTATTCTGTATAATTTCCAAAATTTTATCAATCCCATTAGTTTTCGTTTCCTAGCGGAGCACAGTACAACTTAACAAATCACATGGTCAAAGCCTAACTCCAGCTCAAGAACATTTTAAATGAGCTTTAGACAGTTGCTCAGAATTACATATTCTTCCACATAGAGATTCAAACAACTAACCTCCCTGGGCCTGAGGTTAACCAAACCACTGGCACAATAAATAGGTCAGTATTAGGAAACAGAAGTAAGAAGCATAAGGAAGTTTAATTCTCCTTTTTGAGAGATTCTCCTTATTTATAAGCACTGCCTTCCAGGAGATAAAGGCCTCTTTTGATGAAACTGCAAACAGTAGAATACCGACACTTCAACAATTCTTTGCTTATGAGCAAAGACACCAGCTATGCCAAAGCAGTTTGTCTTGGAGATACAGCAAGGGAGGGGAATTGTATGAACAATACAGCAACAATGAGACTCTGTGGCAGTGATCCCAAGTTAAATTCTGCTCTCATACACTTGCAGACCATATGTGTTTCCCCCCACCACCCCCCACTCCGCCCCGTGTAATCTGTGTCACTAAAGTGTTGGCTTTTGCAAGGTGCACAGTCATCCTATTCCATTTGAAGGCAGAATCCTGGTAGAGCACAGCAAATCAAAGTATTATCTCTCTCCTTCCAGCCCCCAAAAGTTGCAGTTATTCACTGTTTGGTAAATGAGTAACTAAAAACAAAAAAAAAAGCTAAAAGGTATATTTCTGGTTAATTAGCTGAGAACATTCCTTTGATTAGCATTTTACACCCCTTTTCCTTTGCACGTCTGTTTTGAAAGGATAATATGTATAAGCATCTCTAGTTTGATGACAACCATTAGAAGTGCTTTTCCTTTGCTCATCCTACCTATGTCAAGATCTACATGACAAAATTCGAGGATTTCTACCATTATGATACACCTGCTGTAGATCTAGACCACCAAGATCAAGCCAAGAAAGAGCATAAGTAGCTGAAGAATTGTCCAGCCTTAGCCCACTGCAAGCCTGTATCTGCATTTGGAATCTGTCAATCACGGATCATTTCTCCTCTCTGGTAAACAACTCATGGGACACCTTCAGTGACTGCAAAAAGTATCAGTCTTAAATATTATTTTCATTTTCTACAGACCATTGAAAGTTTGAACAGGCAGCTAGAGAAGACACTGGAGAGGTTTCCCCTCAAGAGTTATGTCTTATTCTACAACAGCAGTCAAGCTGGTCAGCTTGCTTATTTATTATCCATCTGGTGAGTCGCCATATTTTAATCAACGCTAGATAATCTCAAAATCAGAAGGCATAACAGTACACTTGCATGATACCATACACAAACCCATATTTCCAAATCTGTCTATTTATAGCTTTGGATCAACGTGCTAAAAAATTGCAGCATGGAAACCAGCATTATACTTGAAGTTCAGCAGAAAATTGAGTAATTAATCACAGCAACAACTTATGTTTCAATCAACATTCTCATTCGAAGCAAGCCTTGGTCTTCCTTGACTTGCCAACTCAAAGTATGTGTAAAGTGGTCTTTGTCTTTGACCTGTAAACAGCTGTATACCCAGAAGCATTTTGCAAGTATTAAGCAGGGCACTTGGATCCTGGCAGCCCTGGGAACACTGTGTTTCCTTCTTGGAAGAGTTTTCTGCTTGGGATTCAGGTGAAGGCTCAGTCAAGTCAGCTATTACACCGGCTCCGACTTAACGTGCCTTGAAGTAGATCACACCTGCACGGACAAGCAATATGCTCAGTCAAAACCTCCCAGGGCTGCTATAACACAGACCTTGGGCGTTCGTTGTTTAGCACAGATCACAACATAAGTGAAACCTCTTCAATCCTCCTCACTGTGATGGATACCCTGGAGTGGATTCATCGCTCTCCCAGGTTGTCTGTGCAGGGCACAAGCAGCAGAGTAGCCCTGTGCAGAAGACCTCTGCTATGGGAACCTGCAGAGGCACCTTCAGCTTTGCACCTGCTTCCCACTCTCTCAACACAGCCAAAGGATGGAACAGAATTAGGATAACATCCAGGGCGACATGGGGGAGTTTATATGGATTACATTCCTCAGTGGCATCGCTTGGAAGCAATCATTTAGTGCCATAACAGCTGTTTGCCCCAAAAGTCAAAGCTACCAAGTTCTCTGACCTCCAATGTTCAAGAAATGCTTCGCTGAAATGGCATCATCATCCCCAGAATGACAGAAAGGAAGATTCCTTAAGGATGCATTCAGCCAGAAGACCATGCCTTTACATACCGAACTCCAAGATACAGAGCCCCCTTCCTCCTCTTAGCTGTCTAGAGCCCTTCATAAGCATTGCATTTTTGTTATTGCTTGTTTTGCAATCATTTTTATTCCATTTAGGGCAGGAAGGTTTTGTGGTTTTCCTCTTCTGTTTAAAAGCAAACCCCACTGTTTTTTACTACTTCTTATCATCTTCTTGCCAGGGCCTCCTTTAGCTGAGTTAACTCTAGAGTTTTACAGTCTGTTCCATCACTGTGTCCCGAGTTCTACAACTCTGCAAACACCTTGGTAATGGGCAGTATGTCAAAGACATTGCAACTAATTTTTAGCTATCAGTTCCTACTTTGAATTTATTTTACCCATTTTAAAAGCATTTTAATGAGAGTAACATCGAAGCACAGCTGGCATCATTAAAAGTAAACATTGGGCAGGACACAGCACAAATATGATATTGTGGCATCCATTCTAAAATTTAGGGCACACTGCAGCCAAGTCAATAGCATGGTATGATATTAGTTTACCTTTTAATGAGATCTGCAATATTAGTAAAAAGAGTGTCAGAAGAACATGCAATAGTTTGCAAGAGTAAGGCATTGCCTTTTGAATATTAATTATCTGGCAGAGACTCAAAATTGACTTTCTGGCATGGTCTGGATGCATGATTCTCCAGACCACAGTCCTCCCAAGCCAAAAGGGAGATAGCTTAAATTGATTAATGCTATGACGGCTCCTCTGCACACTGATCTGCACTAGCAGTGGTTCTGCATAGCCCATAGTTCTTCCCAAGAGGAAGACTAAGCCAGCTTTTAATGTCTACTTCCTCCTCTGTCCCAAGGTTTGATGACTGTGGCAGCAGCATACGGCATAGCAGGGTTTAACCCCACATATAGGCTGATGAGAATTTTAAGCACATAGGTGATTTAGGAATGCTAGTGCTGAGGGAGTAGAGGGAAATAAATCACTAGATCTTAAGTTTCTAATGTATTCCTGAAATGCAGACCATCCTAAAGTCCTGCCTCTGTTAATACCTTAAGATGCATTGAACATCTCAGCAGTTTTTGAAAGAAGGTATACATTTGCTGGTTCGGGCACAATTTTCAGAGCCACCTGGAGAACCAGATATGCCAATCCCCAAGGTAATCCCAACAGGAACTATATACTCCATTGCCTTATTCAGATTTGAAAATTCTCCCCAGGTGCAACATCTGCACACTGTGAGAGCCAACAGCCCATTGGCATCTGCTCAGTTCCTTGCCAGTGAATCCAAAAGGAAAATACAAGAGATGTTCATGATCACTATACTGATGATGCCTTTCCCTTCCAATAGGATGGCCTCAAGAAATACAGGTCGTCTGCTTCCATACACAAAGGCTGATCCTTTCAATGTAAACATTCCATAATTTATGAGTGCAGAGACAGAAAGCGAACCTTTTCTGTTTATCTGTATAACTAACCACCAGTTTGGCTTCTGGCTGTGTACAAAATTTTGCTGCTTTAATGACCTACATCAATGCAAAATAAAAAGGCTACAGAGGAATTGCTATTCGTAGCAAAACAGGAGTTGCCACCTAAGACCTTTTGTTGGACTAAACAGCCAGTCCATTATTTTCTTCTTCATAGTTATTCCTTGTGCGTTTCAACTGCCCTGCTAGATGACTCTTCAGGGATTAAGGAGTAATGTTTCATTTTTCACTGATCCTTAACAAAATACAGCAAGAGCTTCTATAATATAACAGAAGGGGTGCTGTCATTGTTCCAAGCATATTATATTTTAGACTAGCTGAATAACCTTTTGGGAGCCAGAATGCTGAATCACATATAAAACATTACATTCTCTTATCCATTAAGCCACATTTATGCAGAAATGCATTCCCTGTTTTGGACTGGAGTTTGCTCATCTGTAGAGAAAGGGACTTTATTCTCAACTGGGGGATAAGATCAGCTAAGAATCTCATAATATTTTTCTTCCCATTAGAGTTGGCCAGGCCACTGAGTACCTCAATTACATGACCACAGCATTAGGCAAAGCTATACTGGGTATCACCTCCTCCCTCCCATTGTGTGGCACCAACAGTATGCAAGAACTCAAAATGGGATTATTTTCCTTCTTCCCCTCCCATGTGGGTTACAGTCTCATCTGGTTTCAGCAGCAAGATTTGTTAATAAAATGTTACTGCAGCAGAAGAGAAGAGGAAGGGTAACGAAAATTAGCCAGTAGTTCAGATCACCACCTTCCCTCCTCGATCTGGTTGAGCCAGGACATCATACCACCTTTGCTTTCCACCTGCCTACCGCCAGGTTGCTGTCCCAGTTTGTGTCACTCGCCTACCAGAGCTCTGCTGCAACTGTGCAAAGGCAGTCACTACAGCAACCATACTTCAGTTAGCGTATTTCAGTTACATGCTCTTCTTGCACCAAGTCCCAAAAGCTATAAAAAAAAAAGGTGCTCTCAGTTTCTTATTTACTCGTACATTTTTGCAAATTATTTAATTAGGAACAGCAATTCAATCGCTAGGCCAGTGGTCTTTTGAAGATCTGCTCTGAACTGCAGCAAGTCACTCAGAATCTAATTATCAGGGGTGTTTAAATCATCATCATTAAGGGAATCAAAGATGTTTTCTGTAAAGATTCAAGTTCTTTCTCCAGATTTGTTCAAGCAAGCAGAGGATGTCAAGTTCTCCACAAAAGCAGATCATGTGAAGAAAAAGTGGCATACTGAGGTGCAGAACATTAGAAAACACTTTAAAAAGTTAAGGTACAAATAATTATCTATCAAAAGCTTTTATATCGTTTGTGTCACCACACTTAAACAAATCTAAGAAAAGCTTCAAGGGCCTCAAATATTTGAGATGTGTTTGCCAGAGTGTTGGAACAGGAAGGAGAAGAATAAGTGGCCCAGTCACCAAAACAAGGCAAAACTCCACCAGGGAAAAAATTTGAGTCATGTATTCAGGCTTTACTGCATGCTAAAATGAACTGAGCAGTAGACACTCTCTCCTGTGCTGTCAAAGATCTTCTCATTTATTACAAAACTACGCTGAATTCTAGATCAGAACAAACGGGAAACTTTAGCCTCGCACTACGGTACACATATTTGTATTTCACAAGAACAGGAGTAATTCCCACTAATGCAGCCGTCACAGCATTTCATCTCCCAAGAGGGTTCCTGCAGATCCTGTTGTAATGGCAGTCAAGGTGGGAGCTTTGCCTTTGGTTCTGGCAGTGCAGAATCAAGCCAACCGAAGTACTGTAGGGTTTGAAGCTATACATGTCTTCACTGCTTGGGTAGATGAAAGCCAACTGGGACCAGCACTGTCACCTCTGATTATCCTGTAGTACCATTCAATAGGAATTATCCACCCTTAAGCAGCAGGGCCTATGGATCACATTTGTCTCAGCCCTCTAAGTAGCACAGAGGCTAAGTGCCCAATCCCTGATCATGGGGAGGATTTGATCCTCCCATTGGGTTTGGGGAAGCTGGCAGCAAGACCTCCAGTCTCAGAGACCTTTATGTGGCAGAAGGAATCACTAAAGCATTCCCCTTTTCTGTGGCAGGCTTGGCATCTCCCCATCAAATCCCCACGCCTTCAATCTTTTCCACCCTTTCAATTTTAACATAGGGGATAAGAGAAAAAGACTAGTACATGTGTAAGAATGGATCCTCAAGCCATAGGTGTGTGGGATTCATTCTGGAGAAACAACTCTGGAATTCTACCGTTATTGCTGTGTAAATATTAAGTGTCACCTCAAAAATGCTCAAGATAAGTAAAAAAGAAAAATCCACAGTTTGACCCCAGCTGTGGTCAAACAGGCACATTTTACTCCAAGGCCAGATTCAGCACTGATATGTACTGGAACTACTGTCTCTGGCTATTGCAGTTACTAAAGCTGTAGGAGACATGCTCACCTTCTTTTCACAAAAATACGTGTTCATTTTTTCCTAGAAATGAAGGAAAACTGTACTTGCACAAATCCATTCAGTGTCAGAACTTCAGAGGATGTGCTCATCGTGGAAATCTTCATTATCTTCCCTGACTGCCAGGGTCTGACACAAAGCCTGAATCATTAGGGACATAGCTCTTTAGAGAACAGGGAAACAGTTTTGTAAAAGAGCCTTTTACTACAGATGATAGTGGAGTCGAACCCATCCAGGCCACTGAGTTTTGCTCAGCTGTAGTTTTCTTGTAGTAATACCAAAATTTCTACTCCAAGGCAAAAATGACTTGCTTTATGCAGTTCTAATCAGCAGGCATGTGATCAGTCCTCTCACCAGCATGAACTGTGTCTCCCTACATCTGCTGCTTCCCCCAGCAAAAGAAAGAAAGGAAATAAAAAATAGTTTAAGAAGGAAAACAAACCCAAAGCTGTGCAACTGCTGTTTTAGCCCCATTGGAGAAGTTTTTATCTGGTTTTACAGGGCCTAACATATGTTCGATCAAGTTTAATTTCTGAGGAGATCTAGATGGAAAACAATCAGGTGTTATCAACAGTATCACTGGAGTAACATCAAAGCTTTGCCTCAGTGCATGAGCCTTGATGTTCCCCAGCTGCTGCGTACAGAGTCCAAGGAAAAACTCCAGGATCTGACAGAGGTTGCAAGACACCTTGTAAAGATGAAGAAAATTAGCCAAGCAGGTGCCTAGCAGAGGATGTTTCTAGAAACTCCTGCCTCAGCACTACAACATGTAAAAACAGGGGGAAGAAAAAAAAAAAAAAAGAGAAAATAAGGATGCATTCTGTAACAAATGTTTTTTTAAAAACCAAAATAGCCACAAACAAGTATCTGGGAGATGGCTTGTCCCACAGCTGTTCTTCAGGAAGTATTACGCACAAACCCTGGTACTAACCACTGCCGGACACAGGATTATGCCCATGGCTGTATTTGGTTTAGGAGAAACACGGACCTGCTGTAATGACTCAGAAGAAACATGTTTGTATTGCAACTGCTTACGAACTAGGACTTAGTGCAGAGGTCGCATGCCTTGCTAATTAGACGCAGCCACAATTAACATGCCCCTGGCAGTTGCCAAGTTATAAGAGCCTGTTTGACAGCAGGGCTCTCCCTCCCACCTCTGAACACGCCACATTGCCTCACCAATTCAAGTCACAGTTTTACCTTGAGATAGAGGCAAATGGGCAGGAACACGGAGGCATCAGACAGCTCTAAAACCACAAAGCAGCAGGCATAACGGCTTGTTAACCTGATGCAGAAAGACACACTTTCACGTGCCTCTCCTCAGGCAGTGGAAAAGGTTAAATGTGACACTTTGCCAATAGCCCAGAAGATCAATCCCTAAGTAAGGAGGGAGACTCGTAACCAATGCAAAAGGTCCATTTACTGATAGCACATCCTTGAGCTAAGCAACACATCTTACTCCCTACCATGTGTCTCCCATCTGAGCAGCTTAGGCTACACAGCAGATATAAGCAGTTCCAGCTGGGACATTTCCTGTTTCCCCACAAGCTGCATTAACCCCTTCTTTCTCCTATTCAGAGGAGCTTAGAGTATAAATACTTCTCCTGTGCATCACAACATGAGCATCATTAACTCTCATTTCTACCCTTCTGAACACTCCAGTATTGCTCAGGACTCATACAGCACAAGTTTAACCCCAGCACTTCATATCTACTATCATATACTGCCTAGCTATGCCTGGCACAAGTTTAACCCCAGCACTTCATGTAGCTAGGCAGTAGAGAGATGCCTAATCCATAACCAAGGTGACTAGAAAAAAGTATTTCCTGCAAATCACTTAATTGCTAGACAGTTATTCTTAGAGATGGCCTTCTTTTTCTGGATTTATACCCAAGTGGGTTAAACCAGGTGATATTCTTTGAATTAGATGCCCCTTTTCCTCAAAGATAAATCCCTGACAACAGAACTAGCCTAGTTACGAGAGATGACACTCTCAATCAGAAACTCCATCCTTCACTGACATCTGCTTGACCTTTCTAGGGCCCAGTACTTCAACAACATTTGCAAGATGGGCCACCAGTGAAGTAAATATACATTTCCTGTGATAACTAGCCAAAAAACAAAGGAGGGCATAATAACCCCTCTACTCCCAAGAGACATGCTACAGCAAGACAGCTGGGATCACTATGAAGCTGGTCTAGCCGAATCTCACAGTGAATTCATAGGACAGGTATCCAAATGGAATAGTGCATCACCTTTCCCAAAGTCACTATATCTTATGAGCCCATCTGGCTTCAGTCTTAGCTGTGCCACTCACTCTGACCTCCCTATGACCACTAATTCCTTCCTATTCTCACTATCCACTCTTCCCAACATGTATTTGCCAGATTTTCCCCAAGCCGACAGGATATACAGAAGTGGTAATCAACACCAGCTGAGGTGCCTGCTGCTTCCCAAAGCCTGCCTTGGCTACACTGGCATTTGTCACAGGGTTTATACACATACCAACGAAGCACAAACCCTATGACGCATACCAACATCTCCAGTAGCTCCGCAGCCATGTCGGCAATCTGCGAGCTTACAAAGTACCACATTTTAAAATAAACACGAGTTTGCTTACACTGTATCCTGATCTTTCACCAAGGGCTGGGGCTCTGCCCAGGAGGCAGACAGAAAGACTCAGCTGGGCCGGAGGATGGGCTTGTGGTTAAGGCACTGGTCTGGGAGTTGACACAGCTGGGATTTAGACCCTGCTCCCCTGCCGTCTTTCTCCATGACCTTGAACAAGTTGCTTATTCCTGTGGGCCTTAGTTTTCTCATCTTCAAATGGGATGCAGATCTCTTCATGCACCTTTTCTGTAGGGACTAGCCAGGAATTTAAGCCAAAATGGGATTTTAAAATTGCATTTTAACTGCAGCTCCCAACATTTAAGCTTGCATTAACTTGAGCAGATTCTCTAGCCTACGCAACCTAACTTAAATGGATGATGTTGCAGCTAGAAGAGAATCTGCCTTGGAGGACAGGACTAGAACTCCAAATTATATTGATAAATTATATGGTAAAAACAATGTCAGAGGAAGTTCAGCAAGTGCAATATTTTTATACTGAAGTGGGAATACCCATTTATGGCTAGAAGAAGAGGTAAGGCCTGTGCAGAACTGCTGGCTGTATGAAGGGAACCAGACTTTTGAATAAATAAAGCTATAACCATCATCCTGGAGCACATAACCAGGAGTAAACCTGTGAGGCATATGAAGTGCCCACTTCATACAGCTTTTGCAAGACCTCAGCCAAATAATTACGTCCCGATTTGGGCCATTTAGCAAAATTCCATAGAAGAGTCATGGGAACGGTCTGAAGTTCAGAAATCATGAGCTGCCAAATAAGACTGAGAAACTGGGGTTGCTTCAAGAGAAGAGAAATGGGCTGCTGAAGAAAGGGGAAAGTATTAATTCATGGTGGTCAGAACAGATAGAAATATGATTCAGTTATACATTCAGGAAAAAATTTGAAGTAAAGAAATAGTAGAGCACAGGAATGTTTTTCTTGGACAGAACATCCACTATTAGGAAAATTAAGGACAGGTTAAAAGAAAATCTGTAAGGAGGGACAGTTTGATTTGATCCTGCTCACAGTCAGAGGATGCCCCAGAACAACTGCATTTCTCTCAGCTGCATTTTTTGTTGTTCTTCCATTTCTGTAGAGATTAGTTACCCACAGAATCTGCATCATTGAAATATTCATAAAGTGAACGTACCTAAAAATTCTCAGGGTTTGGGTTTTCCTCAGGTCTGTTTCCAGACCCTGAGTTTTGAGGAGGATTTCACCACAAGCATGTTAAAAGACAGGTGGTGTATTCTTACACTACACCTTCCACGAGTTATTTCTAAATGTCTGAGAAAATAGAATTCACCATTCAAGCACCAAGATGTGTGTGTAACATAAGATGATTTGAGATACCCATCGTATACACATGTGTGCCCAGCACCTTTATTTTTTGAACTCATGTTAAAAGTTTTACCTTAGTGCCCTTGTGGTAATGAACACTGCAAAAACTGAGTTTCATTCAGAACTGGCTGCTGAATCCACAGGGCGAGACACTGATTAGTGATTTTTTAACACCTTTAACAGGAGACTTTCAGGAAAATCTAAATCTAAATCCTATAATACAAAGGTTGGACATTGTCTTCATGGTGCTATTAGTGAAAGACTCCAACTCAAAAACCAAAACATAATAAATTGTTCAGTCTTGGTGCTTTGAACCCAACTAAGAGCTTGCAATTTTTACAAGGATAATCGCTTATCTGATCATACAAAAACTCTTGCTAAATGTTAATATCTACTCAGTTGCCTGGGTGTTAATTTTGAAAGAAGAACTCCTACATAACCATTCTCCGGTTACTAAATTAGTTATAGAGAAAAGTATTTCCATACTGTTGGCCAGGGAGGATTTCTTCCTCAAGCACCAAACCCAACAACTGCTCACATTCAGCAAGTGACTCAATATGGACAAATGTCATTAGTTATCCATTGCTAAACTGCAGGTCCACAATCACGGAATAAAACCTTTCAAGGTAGGTATGTTATAGAGGCAGACAAGAGGCAGTTGCCTCTTCAAATACGCAATGCAGGTATACTTATGAAGAGACAAATCACTGGGACCACGTCCCCAATGTCTATGTTAACACAACTGCAGACAGACATGACTACAGTCTACATTCTACAGGCTGCAGTCAAGTAGAGTTGGCAGGCTGCAAATCTGAAGTTCCGTATGAGGAACATCAAATACTGCCTACTGGTCACCTGGTTACTACTCTACCCCCTTTTATGTTTAGATATACACATTTTAGGAGCCTATTGGAGAAACTGCTAAGTTGTGCCAGAACAGAAAGTCATCTTTGAGAAACGCCTGAGAAGGCAACAGTCTGCACAAAGTGCTTTGAGCAAACGAAGAAACCCTGTGCTGAACAATCGTGAAATAAAGAACACGTGTGCAACATTTCCTCTTCAACCCAAAATCTTGCACGCAGATATCGAGAAGTGACTACTATGTCACATCAGTGGTAACACGGACATTCTCATTGCCAAGTACAATCGCTGTTCTTTCATCAGACCAGCCCCAGCTTCCTCCTCTCCTCTAGACTTGTCTCTAGTTTTTAGACTCCCCAAACAGCAGGATAAACCATCCTTTCACCCTCCCTGCGTGGCCTATCAGCAGCAGTGAAAGCATTTTCTGCCTTATTGATGCTGAACCCACACTGCAGCAGACTCACCTTATCGCGTAAGCGCTCCATCAGCATAGTAACAGACAGCAGAGAGAGAAATCACTTACAGCTTGACTTGCACCCAGTTTTAACATCAGGTTAATGTAGTCAAAATGGGTCTCCCGTTTCAAAATAAACACAGTGGCCTCCCCAGAGTCATTATTTATGCCACTGTAAAGATGCCACTAGGAATTCAGAACAAAACTGAACCACAGATAAAGTTACAGGTAAACACTGATGCATCTATACAACTGTTGCTATTATTAAGCGAGAGCAGACATATTTGTAGGGTAGCAGCAAGATGATTTCTAGACGCAGAAAAGAAATAGCTCTTTTAGATACCAGTAGATGATAATGTGTGTCTGGGAAGCAAGCAGAAAAACAGAAATACGATGAAAGAACCACAATTCCCAGAGTAAACTAAGGAATAAGGAGCAACCACTCTTTCTCAGGGCATCATGAAAAACAACTCTTCTGTCCTGCTGCTTGCCTTCTTCATGAAAAAAAAAACACCCAACATGTTAAAGTTGTACTGTGCAAGCCAACCTTACAATTAGAGAGAAGCCTGACGTAGAAACTTGGATCAGGACCTCTCCTTTCAATATTTAAGTTCAGACGTGTTTGAACATTTGAGAATCATCTTCATTTCCCAACACACACCCCCCATTGCCCCTATCGCTAGTTGCCTGGAAGGTGAAGAGTGTGGCAGCTATTTCTGGTTCTACCCGACAAAACTGTATGACTTCATTCTCAGAAAAAGAGGAAAATTTTCTGGAAAGTCCAGTGCAGGGCTGTGTCTGCTCAGCTGTAGCTGTGAAATGCCTCTAGCTATTTATATGGGTTATACACAAATATTTGCTGGGTTTTCAATCAAAAACAAATATTTAATATTCTAATTGGAGCAGTACTTGGCAAACATGCTAGTCTGCAAATACAGAGTATCTTCCTAAGGAAGTACATACTCATCCACCAAAGGTAATGAATGCAAAAGAAAAACA